>NC_092860.1:113258333-113261311 GCF_032062135.1 Pyxicephalus adspersus | reverse complement strand
TTGCTTTATGACAATATACACATTCTGTGGAATGCATTTCACCTGCCCAACATATAACATCTTTTTCCAGATATAGTTGAAATGCAATAGTTTACTCAACTCCCTGCTGTTGATAACCTTTGAATCCCTTTTGCTTTTTTAAATACAGTAAAGATGATCCTAAACAAATTGTAGGCTTTGTTCAATCTATCCAATACAGAAAACACCATCTATTACATTACTACGTTTCTTCAAGCCACCAGTTGAACTCATATCAGATTGGGGATTCAACAAAGCTGGAATGGATCTGTTCCAGGTTTGCTGGATCAACCAGATTCACCCAAGAAAGTCTATCTCTGCCGGTCTTAGAGGGATTTATTAAATCAGGTCCATTATGAAGAAAGAGCGATTAGAAGAAAGAGGAAAAGGCAATGTTCTCATCTATTAGATTGAACCAGAATGTAAGGAGCACTGTGAAACCTTGCTGCAGTATACATAGGATAAAATTACTTTTAGCAGACTTTAACTTAGTGCCTGGATAGAATTGGTAGTTTACTAATCTGTTTAATGTATTTGCTTGGGATTGTTCATTAAAGTCAATCTAGCATCACTCATTCATACCTAAACATAATGTGCTACAGTGTACACATTTCATGCAATTGGTGCGGTAATGTTAAACTATGTAAATTAACTGAGGCACATTCAAAATTAGTGGGCTTTAATGCATCTCAAAGCATGAAAAAAGATCTTCTTTTTATCACTTCAGCACATTCCTATGTAACAGATACAGGTACATACTGTATACCATTCTGTATTCTCTGGAGTGTAATATTGTCAGCAAAAATGTTAAGCTACGTACACACGTCCAATGGTTCTCGCCCGATAATCGTCTCAGGGCTGATATCGGACGAGAATCTGGCGTGTGTACAGTGCCCGTTGCCCAATCTTAAAAAAGACCATCCTGGAGGTCCAAGGACGACGAACAACGAACGATCCTAATGCAAGGGAAGGGGGAGAGCGCGCAGCAGGGTGCCTCTCCGTCATTCTCCCCCTCCCCTCTCCATAGAGCAGAACGGTGATGTATGTACAGCACTCGTTCATGCAACGTGCAGTCCCTAGTTGTTGAAAAGGCTTGAAAAAGATCCTTTCCAACGACTATAATTGCACGTGTGTATGTGGTTTAGGGAGGTCAGAAAACATGTTGGAATACGTAAAAGCATTTTTGCAAAATTACATGTTTTTCCCTGTAATTCAGAGATAAATATAGACTGGTCTTATACTGTTTTCAACAGTAAATGTGAACTTGATTGGTTGATGGATTACTGCCCATTGAAAAATATTATTGATGTCACAGCCATATTATTAAATATGCCTGCTTGTTTTAAAACTAGTATTAAAGTCTTTTTGCATTAATTGGGACTTTTAAGTTTTGTTTTGTTCAGTTACAACTGACGTATGCGTACAAAAAAATCAATTATTTAACCTTTACTTGCTTAGCTAAATGTATTTGCTGAACATTTCCATTAGTATTAATAAATATTCACGCACATGTAAAATCTCTGTAGTCTAGATCCTTTCATACATCAACATTGTAAAACTTTAAATTACATTTTTTTAAGCACTTTGTATGACATACTTTGCATAACACTGTCTCTGAACACTTCAGTTGTTTAACAATCACTTATTTATTTGCTTTTAAAATTTAAATTTGTTTCTGTTTGCACCAATATTTCCAGCTAAGATTAATATTAAATTCCCAACTAGAACAGCTTATTGCACTTAGACATTTTATTACCTGTGCGCAATGCATCCTTCTGAATGCTGTCATAGTCATGCCAGTCTTTCCTTCTGAGGCCATCTGTCCATGTGTAGAGCTGGGCATCACTAAGTCCGAGTGAAAAACCCTGCAAGACAGAAGGAGACAACAGGACATTTTGTTAATTTGTATAAGTATAAAAATGTGAAAACATAAAAGAGGTAGAGTAAATAACCAGATCCTTATCTTTTGTACAGGATTTACTGATGACCCCTCAATTTGCACACATGCAGTTTAGACTGATCTCTAGATAGCAACAAATCAGAAATGCTGCCGTTCAAATTCAGGCCAACTACAAATTCAGAGTATAATTTATTTTATTTTCTACATTAACCAAGTCATTCTGATATTGAATCTATATTGTTCAGTTATAACTATATAATATTTACCAAAATAGCTTGGGAGGTCATGGCACCAGTGATAATAAGGTAAACAAAACTACTATAAATGTGTTTTTCTTTAAAGTTTTGTGAGGTTTGAAAGTAGGAATGTTTATTAGAAATTAGAAAGTATTTAAAAAGTGAATACATTTAAAATGAATACAGTTTTACTGGAAATACTATGTTTGGGTGTTTAACTGGAGTTTTACATTCCACTATACATTCCATTATAACACAAAGGGACTATTTAGAAAAAACTTACCCCAACCCACCACCTACCAACCCTCATTCAAGACAAGTACACTAATGCCACAGCTTGGATAGGTCCCCTATTATTACCAAATATTGCCCTTGAGGACATGGAATCACTAACAATGATCACAACCACTCCTCCTCCTACCACACACCATCCAATCTATCGAATCTGTAGGGAGGATGGTGGTAGCTATTTCCTTCACTGTCTAAAGGCTGACAGGCCTCATTTCTTTTTCCAGGTTTTTCCCAAACTCACCTTCCACCCCTCTTCCTATTTCAGTCCACCAATCTTAACTCTCACCTTTCTTTTGAACCCATACTTAGTACCATTACCCCATTTATACTTCTTGATCCCCTGAGCACTCAGTTATGCTGCTCCTATTCTCCTCATACGCCCACTTTATTTCAGGGGCTCTCCTTTATTTGAAGGATTTAAAACAATAACAACTTTTGTTGTTTACAGAAATAATTTATTCTATTACACAAAATCATCACAAAAAAATAAAATGGAAATTACAATGGCTAGGATAAATTTCAAGAATATATAT
>NC_092860.1:113119650-113256994 GCF_032062135.1 Pyxicephalus adspersus | reverse complement strand
TGATTTAGTTATTTAAATGAAACAGGAATTTGCTTTTAAATTGGCTGGATAATCAAGAGGATTAGAATATAGGATAGAGCAGTAAGATTGAGCTATCGTGCTTGATAAACCACAGGTTATTTAAAGAAAACCTAATGAGGTTTTGGAAAACATTTGTCAAAAAGTTGGAAGTTCAACTTCCTGGCTGCATTACAAACATACAAAAATTGGACTATAATATTTAAAATTTTCCTAACTTACAAAAAGCAATTTTAGTCCTTACCATAAAAATACATAAAGAAAATAACTATAGAATACATTCCCCAAAAATAAATTAAAAGCAAGTTTTAGATTCGATAAATACAGAATTGCTGTTGCTATTTTTACATATTTTTTAAGTATTTAAAAAATAATATTTAGAAACACAATAGCAGGGACATGATGTACATCTGGATAGAAATTATATGTCTAACAGTTTCTTTCGAAAACTGATCTCTAGGCACATATCTAAATATACAACTATATACAACTATTAAACTGTATTATCTGCCCAAATATTTAGCAAGTTTGTTAAAATAGTAAATGTGCTGTATATTCCAATAGAGTCCCAATACAGTTTAATAGTCATATTACCTGCTATGTGTTGTGGCAGAGTAAATCTGGTGAAACAAATTACATTAACTTTAAAGGTAAATGAATTGTGTATTTGTTAGCTTGGTGTTTAGGTTTAAATAGGTAGAAGTAAAATGTATTTTCTATGGAGAATGGTTTAAACCATTAGGGTATTTTTATCTGCCTGTGTCTTACTGCATAGATTTCATTTCCTCTTTTGAAGATGTGATAGGAAATTAAAGAAAATGTCTAACCTCAATAGAATTGTCTTATTAGACATTAGAGACACAATCCAGAAATTTTAAAAAAATATTTCTTTATATGGCTGCATTATATACCAATACCCTATTTGTTGTACAAGATACACCTAGGATCTACTTTACAAGGTAACAATACCATTATGCTATACTGATTGATACACTTATACAGTATCTCTATACTGTTTTCTTAACACAAAATCATAATTGATTCTTTTGTATAGATCCCTGACTTAAGTGTAAGGGTTCTAGCATGTAGAACACAAGACCACTTATACTATATAGAAGAACTTACCTACACTTGACTGCTAACATCCTTCGGAGATATAATATTCCTTTGATCTTGCATACAACCTTAAAACATTCGTCTTTACTCTACAAAACCATGTAAGTGTGATTATTCCTTTATTAATGGCTATTTGACATTTACTTATATTGGCTTAAAACATGTCTGCTAATAATTAATAATACAAATAATTATATATGTATGTAGTTGGATACCTTTGTACGCTCTAAATAACGAAGGCCATTATGTCATAGATAGCACATTAATCTAGAATTTGTACATCTACAATATAATACTTGCATTAGTTATTACAAATTCAAGTCAAATAATAGTTATTGGTTTAGATACAACTCACGCAAGTAACCAATGTATGCTGTCAATTATACTACTAAGGAAGCCACACTTCGCAAAACGCGTCGGGTATATCCAACAACATGCTTTGATGATCAGATATTAAATATAGTTAACAATATATATGCTGATTGTTGTATGTCTAGTGCCAATTCTTGGCCTACGGTGAACTCTAGGATAATATGGTGGTTCAAATCAACCTTTGATTACTATGTATTGATTATTTAATCACAAGATTCTAATTACTATTGTCAACCACTAGTTTGTACAGTGGCCTTTCACAATTGTCAAGTTTTATTATAAACATTGTATATATGTTTGAATATACTGTTCGTGTCAAAAACCCTGCTTGAATCTCTTTCCTTTTGTTTGTCTTTCCTTTGTTTTGATCTATTGAATTATGAGGGTAGGGACTTTATTGTCTTTTTCAAATTAATTGTGACATGCTACCACCATCATTATATTTGCATTAAAAAATAATTATATAAATAATAAAAATATATATAAATAAAAAGACACACTGACAAAAGAAACAACTGAATCTGTAGCCTAACTCAGTAATACCAATGGTTAATGGCATCTTGGCAAGTATGCTATTGTTATTTAAATTAAAGTTCATTTATTACACTGCTTTTGTGGAATGTTATCTGTGGAAGTGGAGTCGTATTCAAGGTTCTTAGTTCCTCCTTGGTGGGTATCAGAGCATATAAAAATTATAACACTAACTTGTTCACAGAAGAAATTGCTCACTAGCTGGTAATTATAAACAAATGGATAAATACAGGCAGGTCTTCCTTAATAGGTTTTTTCTATCTGCTGCAAATTGTTAGTTTGTCCAATTAAACTTATTCACTTACTCTATCAATGGAAATTGTAACATTCCAGAAGAACTGTATGAGATGCATTATTAAAGTCTATTACCAGAAAAGGTTTTGAGAGTAGTAATGGGGATAATAGAAATATTCCTCTTAGTGAAATAACACTGTGTATATACGTGATTGTGACTGCCAATAATTCTCCAATCAAACTATGCTGAGATCAGTCTTTGGACTTTGTTTATTAAAGCTATTCAAGACTGGAGACTATACACTTTTATCAATGAAGCTGATCCAAAAAATTGTGAATGGCTCTGGTCCAGGATTGAAAACATTTACTAACAAATAGCAAATGACTTTAAGAAATGCATTTTAGGTTTGCTGGATCACCCAGGTTTGCAGCGCCTAGAGCAGCAGAATAAAACAGAGCACAATATTTTATTTTTTTGCTTTTTCATCTTTTTTTCTGGTTGTTGCTAGACAATTATGTACCTAGATTTGCAAAACTAAATAAGGAGGATACACAGGGTGTATTTAGTGTAGGCACAACATTCTAATCACAACCTAAATCTGATATTACAGTACTATCAATATTATTAACATAATAATGAAAGCCAGTGATGCAGATGGTTGCCTGACCCTTGACTTGCCCCTCTGACTTTGCATCATCTCTCACCCAGGGAGGCCCTAGAGCCTGCGAGAGGGGAGCTAGACGATGGCCAAAGGTCGGGTGATGGTGTGAGGGGTATGGCAGTTATTTTTTATGCTTGATTGGCTGATAAGGAAAGCAATGGGTGGGGTTATGGGAGGTAATAAAAAAGCAGGGGGACAGAGCGGGGCAGAACAATTGTGTCAGGAATTGGAGAAGATTCCCACCCTCCCGCCCTGTTTTTTGGTTATTTAATGTAAATTAGGGAGGTAAGTGTGGGCGATATGAGGTCCTCGAGGGAAAGTGTGTTGAGTAGGTGTGGTAAAAAGTGTGGGAGTGTGTGAGAGCTATCTGTGGTATGGGGTCTCCAGGTTTGTGTAACGTGGTTGTTGGGAGGTTAACAGTGGATATGCATGGTTGATATAGTTCCCGAGGCGGTGGAGTGGCACCTGGGTGCAGTTGGTATATATATCAGTTGGTGTATATATCAATTGGTACGCAGATCCCGGATTATTGGTAAAAAAAGGTTAAAGATTATTGAAGACCTGCCACCTGAAGATGGGGATGTCTTGTTATTTATGGTTGTTAATAAAATGTTATAAATATGTTTAAAAAAGTTGTAAAGTTATTAAATGGCCGGAAGGCCAATTTCACCATACCCACAGGTGTTGCGAATATTTAAGGGTTAATGTGGGGTCGTTGTTAAATGGTTAAATATGTTGGTGAGTTTTGGAAGGGCTCTTTCATGCCACAGTCATGGTGCCTCACTGGATCTGTCTGATTTGGCCAACTTGCTTCACAACCTGGATTCATTGCTGACTTTGTGGTCCAGTCTTTCCTTGCTAACTTTGTTTGGGTGTGTATCTGAATAGCTGCCCTGCAGCACAATATGCTTACTACTAAAGGCTTTGAAGGCTGATACTTGGGTTTTGCCTCCTATTTTCTAATGCTGCCAATCAAACGGGTTGTCTCCATTGGTTGGTACTCTCATTGTAGCAGTTTGAATCAATCCAAACCAAACGTTTATTAAAAAAATTTAAAAAAACTCCGATAGAAGAAATGTACCCCGTCAATCAATTCAGAACACCTAAAATGGATCTATAACTTTTCCTTGTCTGTTTTGTGTTGTAAAATTAAGTTGGTGAAATGCTTGCTTACTGTGCTTTTATTACATCAATTTTTTAAACCCAGACCTTTGTTTGCCAATCCCCAAAATGTTTTTTGCATTCCAATTTTAGGTTTGGATCCACAACCAGCAAACCAAGTACCTTTTGTAGGTTTAACAGCATAATGTCACTATATCAATAATAGTATGTTGACAGTTTGCAGTACATTTTATTTTTCATGAGGTTACTGTACAGAAACGTAGCAATGTTCATGTTCGAAATCCTTGTAAAAACTTTATGAAACATCATGTAAATTAAAATAGGAATGGATGACTGAACCAAAAGTTATTAAGGGCTGATTAACACAACTGCAAAACAAGTACAGAAAGTTAAGCATATTATCTATGTCAGTATTTTAGTTTCATAAAATAAAAATGACAGATTCTTTCTGTAACAAATCTTTCCATTTGCTCCCTGGAGTTCCATTTGTTTCACCAGGCAGGTGAATAGGAGTGTACAAGTTGTGGCAGTCCTTAAGGAGCTGCCAAGGTGCCATATTACATGCAGCATCTGCCTCCCTGTTTGATTCTGATATTAACCTGAAGCCCAGTGGGATGCCAGACTGATAAAATACATCCTAGATTTGAAGAATCTAGTTCCACAAGAGAAGATTTAACATCTGGCTCAATTATAAAAATGCACAAAGTGCAAAAAATGAGCAAACTATGTACAAAAGGGGTTTACTTAATTATTTTGCTCAATTTTGCTGAGAATCAAATTAAAGTATTAACATGCATCACATAGTTAGCTGTGTAGCACACTGTGTGTTTGCTGCAGATGGAGTCTTTTAATGGTGATTGCTGATTTGCACCTGTCTCAGGTTAAGTCCACAACAAATCATCCACAGTCTGCTGATCATAGAAATATTTCCAAATGCAAATAGCGCAGCCTGAGAGCTTTGTGGAATTACAAAGCCATGGAAGAGAGCACATTACAATACATCTTATTATCAATACTCGAAGACAGGTAAGAAAAGTTTTGTATAAAAAACTGGCAAGAAAGCAAACTGCTTTTATTAAGTATATTTTAATGAAAACGTCCTTGATGTACAGCTTGTGTGCATGTCATGCACACATAAAGGTTAGACATTCTGCAGTCTTTGTTTAAATTGCCATACTGTTAATATCAATCTTTTCCTTAGCTTGACTAGCAAATGGACCTAGCATCTGTTTGGCAAAGACTTTGTTCACATTCCAAGCCTGTTCCTTGCTTACTATTACCTTTCAGTTAAAATATACATCTCTGAAACTTTTTTGTTAATTAATAGCCCAACTTTTCCAGCTAATTGCAAAGCCTTTGAACATGGTATAATCACCAAATTGGTATGAGGATCTGGTAGAAATGTAGGGACATGCCTCAAGTAAAAGTATAAAAAATGATGTTGTGATTTTAAGGCCCTGCCTGGCTTTGTGAGTTAATTGCACTAATTGCAAATCCCCTGAACATGGTATTGTTACCAAAGATGCTAAATGGATTGGGGAGAAAGAGGGACTATGAGCACGCATTCCAAGTAAAGAATGAAAATGTCACCATTTTTGGCTTAAAACTCATTTACATACTTTTTTCACTTGAGGCATGTTTTTAGAAAACTTTATAAATCCAAGCCCCTAATCATTTTTGGCAATACCATATTCAGGGGCTTTGCAATTACTTTGCAAAATCAACAGTTGTAGTTTATAAAATAGTCCAATAGTGGTCTAATTGTCACACGTACTTTTCCACTCATGAAAATAGGATTTTCGTGGCTAAAACAATTCAGGAAAATCACCTGACCATCCCTAATCACCACACACATATTTAGGCGGTTGATAGCACAGCAATTGTAGGGCCTCATGTAACTTCTAAACCTTTGATTGCCTAGGCAATAGCAACTACATCACTTCTATCCCAGACAGTATCTTTTAAACCTAAAACATTTAAGCATTCAAATTTGAATGGTTGAATCAGATCAAAAGCTGTAGGGTAAGATACTTTCCCTTTGTTCTAACACTGCTTGACTTAAATCAGAATGCAATGTGTGTGCAAATATTGGGTTATTGTATTGCCCAATAAACTGAAATGCATCATATTAAATAATCAATGGCACAATCCAGATGACTAGTATCGAGAATTTCAGAGTTTGGGGCCATTACATTTTTTTTTAAACATATGCAAAGTTACCTGCACTTTCCTGTTGCGGTTTTTGTACGGGCCACAGGTGTGTCCAGGAGATAATAATACAAATGCACTAATCTGATTCAAAGTTATTACTAGAACATAATAGCAAGTGCTTTCCTGTAACATAGTTAATATGCCAAGAAACTAAACTATGTTTCTATCTTAACCATTTATTCACTGCTGAACAATGAAATTCTTCTAAATGTAATATAGTAATGTATCAAGCCAGGGTTATTATGTTTATAATATAAAATGGAAAATATAGATACAGTGAATTAATTATATTTGGGCAATTGTTGTGAAGTCGCCATACAAGTAAATAGTTCAATTATAAATTAATTATCCAATTTATGTTTTAGTCTAGACTCTACTTGATTCATGTATTAAATGTGTGTTCAGAATGGCCATATATTAGCACAATCTTACCAGTCCTGTCCTTTGAAGTCTAGGCTAAGATCTCTGCAGTGTGATATTGGCTATATGTCATTCAAAGCTGCAGCAATCAATGCCGGATTTAGGTACTTTATTAGAAATAAGCAAGGTGTTCCACACAGACAAGAGAAATATGAGAGATTGTGCTTTGCCAAGTGAGCCTGGTGTGTGGGGTTATAAGTGCCTGGCTTTCTACCATCCATATATAAAATCCATCACTGGCTCCACAGATGTTTGAAATCAGATATTAGTTAACCCTGTCAATGTGGGTGAATAATATTAAACAAAAGGTTAAGTTGCTTTATCACACGGGCAGATTTTTCTTTTTTTTTGGTTAGCAACACTATTTTCCTTTTTTTATCTTTCTGTATTGGGGTTTATAAAGCAGTGCATCTGACAATTATCACACACTCTGAACCAGGAATGAAAAGAACCTGAACACATTTTTCCATTTTAGTAAGCCGGTGCCAAAGGTACATGTGAAAAATGGTATAATTACCTCACTCCCATCTTCCACTTGCAGGGTCACATCACACTCCTTCTAGCTAGAAACTGGCAAATATGATAGCTAAATCTAGCAAGATAACATTTTTGCAAAATAAGTAGATTATTTCTCAATTTATGATAGGGTGCCATGTTAAGCTTTGTCAAAAGACGGAAACCAACAAAAAAGTACAACCAACCACTGGTGAGGTTGACCCAAAATAAATGTAAACAATTCACTGAACTGGTGTGAAGTTTTTATAAAACAGGTATGATCATGTTCCAAAAAAAAAAAAAGAATATTTTTGCCTCTTTAAATGAATAACAGCACAGATACTGCTTAGTGTTATAAAGTCATTATACCAAAATCTAAAAAATTTATGAAGGCCGGTTATTTGCAAAGTAGTACATGAAAGTAAAAGTTTCAATGGAGTCTGGCTGGCAAACTATCTATGGTAAGATGGACTGAAAGTAACCAAAAAAAAGCTCAATAAGTGAAATGATGCAAAGCACAGAATGGACTTCTTGGAACATTGATAATTAAGGTGTTAATACTTATTACCTTAATGGTCTACTTATTTCTAAAATGTGCAGTTACATTTTTTAGTGTCTTTTTGTGTTACTATGTGTTACTTCACTTTAACAAAGCAAATTCAAGTTTCATGGTCAGCAAGACAGGGCCGTGTAAATCTATAATCAGAAGGACATGAATGTGAATCATTTGACCGGTAAAACCACCTCCATGTTGATATTTTTGTCCTTAGCTGCTTGCTTAGAGATTAGCTTTAACTCGGCTAAACATAATTATAATGTTAGCGGAAACTTGAAAAGCAATAGGTATTGCAGTACAAAACATAAAATATGTTTTGTTTCCGAGATATTAAATGTAATTAAATGAATGAAATTATCCACACCACAGTATTACCAAGAATAAAATGAATGCTTACACTGAACACAAGAGATTAGAGCAATAAAGCTGAGACTTCACACATTCAGAGAAATTTGAGAATAATAACACATGTAACAAATCATTTAAAACCTGTTAGTTTTGTTGACTTGGTAAGAGTTTTTATTTTTAATATTTTTTGTCCTAAAATTAAAGAAGGTGTTTACTGCTGTAGTGATTCTCAACCAGGGTTTTGTGAAACTCTGGGGTTCTTACAGAGATTTCTAGAGGTTTCTTGAGCAATCAGCAGTTTGTGACTCTCATTTCAGTTTAACTGACACCAATACACTTTTAAATATCTATAGGGATGACACTCTTTGCACTGGCAAGCACACTAATATACTGTGAATTGTAGATATAGTAATTAAAGCATTGGTTCCCTAAAATCTGAAAGGTATTTTAAGGGGTTCCCCATGCAAACAAAGTATAGTAGCACTGGTGTATACAGTCAACATAACCATTTCTGTTGTTAGTAATTGAATGTTTTTTCACTTTTATTCTACTTATAGAGCTTTCCCATTGTTGCTTGTTTCTCAATGTTTTTTTAGGGCCACATAACTAAAAAGCCTTTTGGCAAAACTGTTGAATGGAATAGGTAAAATTAGGGCTTATACCAACAGCATCAATACATATTTCTGCAAACTGGCCTAAAGGTGGAAAACCCAATATTGTTACACTTTGGACATAAAGGAATACATTAAAGCGATAAGCATCTAAATACTGATTAACACACACATTTTCTAAAATGTCAGGTTGCTCTATTTTCTCTCAGTAAAAACTCTTACATCTTATGTGTGTCATATTTATTTACAGGCTGTGTCAGGACAGGAAGGTCACACAGAGGTCTAGGAGATATATAAACTCTCCAACTGTAGGTAAAACTCTCACAACTCTTTTATCTATATTAACTAGTAGGTACATTAGGCTATGCCTATTGGCAGCAAAAGTCATATACACAATTCAAATACTAATATTCAAATACCTTTTCTGAGTACTAGTAAATAAATAAAAACTGTGTAAAATAATGCAAATAAGCACAGAACAGGATATTAGCAGAGAAAGGGGTATCCTTTTGGGTATGAAAGGTAATTTGCCTACATGCTTCTGTAAGTCAAATCCAACTCACCCAAGTCGAAGTGTGCATAGTACCTAGTGCTTGGACTATATAGGCTTCAGGTAAATTCCTTACCTGTGAGTGTAACTTATATCCACAATTTATCTATAGTTTACTACAGAAGAGAAATAATGCATGCTACAATGGTATTTTTTTTTAACTCAGTTGCATTCACCCCTATGAGTGTTGCCAAACTGGTCTTATATCAAAGACCTTCACTGATAGCCCTTCTCCAAGTAGCACAGTATTTTGTCCAAAACAGTTTGGATTCATATGTGCACCACAGTCCTATCAGTTTCTATAGGAAAGTCATAGTAATGGCAGTCTAGATGACGGAGGGCAGAGCACTCTCATATTATTATTATTACACAGTATTTATAAAGCGCCATCATATTACGCAGCGGTGTACAAAGTCCATTGTCATGTCACTAACTGTCCCTCAAAGGATCACAATCTAATGTCCCTACCAACCATAGTCATATGTCATTAATGTAGTCTAATTTACCTCAGTGCATGTTTTTTGGGATGTGGGAGGAAACTGGAGTACCCAGAGGAAACTCATGCAGACACGGGGAGAATTTGCAAACTCCATGCAGATAGTGTCCTGGCCGAAATTCGAATCTGGACCCCAGTGCTGTAAGGGCCAGAGTGCTAACCACTGAGCCACCATGCTGCCCTATCATAAAAATGTGACTTTATCAGGCAGTACAAAGCAGCCATTTTTGGAGGAAAGGCTCTGTTGCTCCAAGAGTTTACTGGATGGGGTTGGAGGTATATGATCAGGTGGACATAACTAGGCGTTGGGGGCAAAAAAAATAACAGAAAAAAGTATGGAATAGTTTTTCTTATGTACACCAAAACTACAATTAAGTGCAAATGCCAACCTATATATTATAATTAAATTAATCTATTAACAACGAACTGGAGCATATGTGTTTTTTTTTTTTTTTCGTTTTTTGATGGTAAAAGGTATATTTTGATATTAAAGATTCTCAACAAGCTTGATTACAAGATAATTTAGCTCTAAAATGAAAAGCTGTTAATTACCAGATGATGAAACATTTTTTCACAAATGTGTGATATACAGTATATCTTTTTAAATCAGCATTTTTCTCTCCTTCATTATATAGTAGATTTAAAGACATGAATCACACTGTAAGGAATGTTCATATCATAAGAAATTGTACTCATGATTGGAAAAAATAATGAAGAATTCAAAATGTGCCGGTGAACTTTAAATTACCTGTAGGGAGAGGGTTGTTCCCCTAATGGGCTACTATGGGTATAGTAAAAAACCAGACTGGCTCACGCTTGTCCACACCTTAATCAAGCCAATAAAATGGTTGGGCTTTATATAAATCTAAACTGAGCATAATGTTGGTACCCTTAGTGTTAACATTTAATCCTCTAACTAATATGTTTTAAATATACATTTTATATTTTCTAAACTTTTCTTCACTTCTAACCAATTTATCGGGGCAGGGTTAACCAACTACTTACTCTACATAGGGGCAGGTAAATGCTATATTTGCATTCCTTGTCAACATTCCCTACTCATCACAAGGTTACTTATCAACATCAGGCTCTCATAAAGGACCCCCATTTTTAGGCAATACCTATTTGTAAATCCCCTGTTTACACTGCTGTCATTACAGGTCCTCCAAACAGCTGTCTTTGGAGTTTATTTACATTTTTCAAGTTCAAGTCACCCATGTGACCCTTCCAGGACATATTCACCTGACTCCTCCTCAGGTATCTGAGTCACATGCACATGCAGAAATTGTAAAAAATTACCTTTAATTCAGAAAATGTGCTTTTGTGGTTTGAGAGATCTGGACTCTGTATCCAGTAAATAATTGCTTTCTTTACTAACCAAGGTTCCATTTAAGAAGCCATACAAATTATTTCACTGTTTTTATTTATATTAATTTGTATTTATACTATAAATGTGTTTAGGGAGAAATTATGCTGACTAAGGGGGTTTGTTTTGTTAGTATTACTTACAGAAAAAGCCTAATTACAAAAAGATATATATATATATAAAAGTTTTGTGTTATTTACTGCCTCTCCTAAACTCACTACATTTTTAGAGAAGAATATTACATGCACAGAGAGTAACAGGAGAGCTGAAGTAAGATTTTATCACCATCAAACATCAAAAAAGAAAAACAGAACATAACTTTTCTTGAGGTGACTAATCCACTCACAGCAAGCCGGGTACTTCCCCTTGATCAATGGGTCAGAATAATATTTGTTTCTTTTAACTCCTCACAGCTATCTTTTACTTTTCAGGCTTAGCACAAGTAGATTAGTAAGAACTTTATCAAAGGAAACTGAAGGAGGATGGTGTCTAGGTAACTGAATGTGGAGTTCTGATAAAGTGACTCACTCACTGTTATAGACTAAGTAATAGTTTCACAGAACTTTGTGTTGCTATAATGGTTACACATCAAATTTTATCAGAAAATCTTAAAAAAACAAGCGCTGCACATCCATAGTATAGACAAGAAAATATGCTGATGGAAAGATGGGAGCTGCCATTTGTGACCTTGTCCTGTCCAACAGCTGGCAGTGTACTTGTAGTCTACTTCCACTTGTCAGAACAAGGTGATGCTAGGTAACTAGTATTTTGCAGCAATGAAAACCTACATATTTCTGTCATTTTAGATTCCCTGCAGCTGTCTACATTTAGAAAAAGAGTGAATACTTATCTACTTTTAAAACTGAAGAGTTGTCATTCTAATAAAAATAATCCATACCTGTTAAATGGTGTAGGAGGTATCCATAGTGTATGCTAGAATTATCTAATGAAAGTAACAACTCTGTATTATTTCTTTTTTTTTCAGTTTTACATATTTTAGCATTAAACTAAATCAACCTTCTATAACTTTTTTATTACAGAGGCATCCTTAGAATAATTTTCAGTACTCGGGTAATGAAGGGTTAAATAAGGACTGTATAGCTAATTAATGTTAATGTTAAGCTAGCTAATTTGAGCCAAATACTTGTCTAAGGAGTTGTATTTCTATTTCTGTCTACTCAGTAACCAGATGGTGAAAATTCTTTGGAATACAATGTATGCCTTGTATGCCTTGCAATGTATCAAGTGACACTATATATGGCTAAAACTTAAATAGCTGTACCTGAATAACACAACCCCCTCTTATACCTATGTGTATAAAATGACGGCCTTGTCAAATAAAGATCAGAGACTATTCCTAGGACCATACTGTGTGCGTGTGTGTTGGGATATCTCTCCAGACGTCTGTCTCTCTGGTTGAAGGAGAAGTCAGGGTGCATTCGCGGAACTAGAAGTAGAAGCAGATCCTTTCAGGGAACTCCTACTAAAACAATGGGAAAAAAGCCTTCTCTGTTGGTGGCCAGTGAAGAGAATACCTCCATATGGTGGTAGCTAGAATATCACATTTATAGATAAAAACATCAAGAATATACTGCACTAATAACCTAGGACAGGTTTTAGCTGGCCAGCTACAGGGGGTCCTTTGTGCCATTTTACCAAACCGTTTTTCCAATAAGCAATAATAAACCCATTTAATCAATTGTATTACAACAAAAATTATTGGTCACGTCTGGGAAAACGTGCCCTGTTAGTAGAAAAGAAACAAAAGACACACATTTTACAATATTGTATGGAGGGTAAAGATTGTCAACATTCTATAAAAAATCAAATTATAAAATCTTTATAAAGAAGAGGAAATTAATTGCTAGATTTTATATTCAATTAAATAAAAGTCAAATGAAATAAAGTCCACCTAATAAATCTATATTTAAGTGCTCTCTGACAAGTAGCAAATCAATCCTTGTGGAATTGAGAACCAGAAGGGAATATCTAATGCTATGTGTACTTCTCTGGTTTGTCATTTGTGAAAAGCAAATATGCAGCTATTTACAAACAAACACAGTGGCTCTGAGCAACTGTACCCCCTCTACGTCAAGCACTAAGCAGAAATGTCAAGTGCCAAGACAAATGAAATACCATTAAAGTAAGAAAACATCTTAAAGGAGGATACAATGTTAAGAATGTTTTTCATTTATCTATATAAAACACTGCTAGTCTGTAGAGTCAGTCTTTTATAAAGAAAAATGTAGGCAAGAGTGATACAATATAGTTGTTTTTTCAGACAATATTAGCAATGTTCTCTTTGACGAGATTGCTCCAAGTTTTGTGTTTTGAAGACTAACAATGACTTAAAAAAATAGAGCAGGGAAAAATGTAAACCTCTGTAACCCTTAACTTTATCAGTTTTTTTTATTGCTTTCCATGCACCTTTTAGGGATATTTTATTCTTGTGTTGATGACCTTCCATGTTTCAGAGGGTGAAGTCATTTTAACAAGACAAACCCATTCAAAGGTGACACGAAAAACAATGAAAATGTAATATAATTCAATACTTAACAATTACAAAAAACTAAAACACAAATAAGCATATAAATATGTGTAAATATGTGCTTAATAGCACTAAATAGCTATTGTTATTTGTATTTCTTCTCCCGCTCCTGATCCTGGCAAGTAATGGTTCTCCTCCCAATCATGATAACATTTCCAATTGACAACTTGCCAGAAATACCAAGTGCCTCATAGATACAAGGACAAACAAATGGATGTTTTATCTAAATGTTTCTTCTAACCCTGATGATCTCCTAATTCTCTTGGAAACTTAAGTGATTAGAACTACTACCATACATCAAACATAGTATGTTGATTTAAATACTCAAAAGTAAGTCTATACTCAATAAAATAAGGCTACAATTTTAATTAACACAATTTAGACCACTGGTGATAAAGATCAAATATTTATACCAGAAGAGAGGAGATAATTGGGAAAGACAAAAGACAAAAGGGGTGGGAAAAGATTGCTGAATGAACATAGTTTCACAGTCAGATTGAAAAAAAGACGTAAGTCCATCAAGTTCAACCACTTGGGAAATAAACATATCCCAGATAAAAACCCTATAGACATAGTTGATTCAGAGAAAGGCAAAAAAACTGGTTCAAATTGCTTCAACATGGAAAACAAATCCTTCTTGGTTCCATTTGTCAATATTGGCAAAGAAAAGCAAATACACTTGCAAAAATGACAAGGTGCTGACAAAAACTCATTACCAGTATTTAGATATATTGAGTACGTTTACAATACTGTTTTTCTAAAGAAAACTTTTTTTTTTGATAAAATAAAGGAAGACTAAATCATTATTTATTCTCAGATGCAAATTTAAGACCAATTGTGCTTTAATTTTGCCTTTTTATAATAATATCTAAAGTATGTTGATACATTTTCTAAAAGCCTTTTTATTTTGTAGGCTTTACTTGATTTACACATATTATCATAAAAAACAGCAAGATATGAAAAAAATATCTCTTCTGATCTCTCTCCTTGGTGATTGTGAACATGTACATATTAGGAAAGGATTAGGCTATAATCAGAAATCTCTATATACTATTTGAGAAATTTACATTTACAATGCCCATTTAATGCTCTGATCCAAGAAAAGCAGGTTCTCATACACCTATAGTTCAACAAAGGTGGAGGAAAGAATGCAAAACACATACAGAAAAGTTGACACAGACAGAATAGGCAGCAGCAATGGTGCAACGGCATTATCAGTCCGATAACAAATTGGTTACAATAATCTTTACAGATTATTTATAAAGTTATACTATTAACACGATTACAGTTATTATAGTTATTCTAGGCAAACACTATATTATTTTCAGTGGAATTTTTGATTGATATTATGATTGTAATTAGATCGAAATCACTGGAATACATGTATTAAATGTACTATTTACTAGTACGGTATTCAATGGATATTACAATAATTTTTACCATTATATCTAATTGCCCAAAAATAACTAATACTTAGATTGTTATTGTGATCATGTTAATGTGCTCATTTTGATTGAAGACAGAAAAGGGGAATATTTCAAAAGAATTGCTAACCAGGAACAACCTGGAAGTAAGAGAAGACACGAGTTAGCATAATATCTATGTGTTGCATTAACATCTATATTTCACTACATGCCTTATTCATCAAGAATAGCATGTCAAAAAGCACAATAAACAAATGCTACATGCTAATGGCAGTAGGCTAAAACACATTTTAAAGTGGAGCTTTAGTCACCTAACTTCAAGCTCACACACTGGGGCCAAAGTCTTTACCCTTCTTCTGGCTATTTTAATTGTTCATGAACGAATGAATGAACTTCCCTGTATAGCTGGGAGTTTTATCTTGGTATTGAACAACATTGTACACTAAACCAAACAAAACTGAAAATTCTAAATGAGAAAATGGAGATGGAGACTATTTACTTCCAGTGGATAACTGAATAATCAGTGAATGAGGCTCTACAGACTAATATTTTAAGCTGAACAAAAAGAAAACATCACACAAGTCCCCAGCTTCCCCTTTTCTCTCCGTTTCCCTCCAGTACCACCATCTTCTTTCTTATGGATTCTTCTCCATATCACCAGATCTCATGCTGTGAGATCAGGTGACATGTCTTCCTCCAAAAATAAAAAAGTGCCAATCTCAGTGCACATCACAGGAAGCCCCTTGATGATGCATGCTAAAACTCGGGCAGGCCTCACTTATGTCACAAATACCAGGAGGCTGTGGGTTTCTGTCTTTACTACCGGGAACCTCCACAAAGAAGTAAGAGTAAAAACAAACCATTTTTCTAATAAATAAAAAGGATAGCCACCCTTTATGTAATGTCAAAAATGTAATGATAGGTTTGCTAAAATTTTGAAAAAAATGATAGCCTTAACTCTTCTTCTCCTGCAAAAAAGCCTGCCATAGTTTTATTATTTTTTGGGTACAAAATTATATTAAGGGTCGTTAACTCCTATATACACTGTCCCTCTGCAAGCACTCATCACAAGCCCAGGGCAGATGAAGACAAATGCAGGATAGGCTGTTTTTCTAGTAACTTACTCTGGTTTTTAGTGACCACTGTCTGGGGTAAAAAGTAGGCTACTTGTCCCTGGATTACCTGGCTCTTAGTACATCAGTCCTTCCTCTCTTTCCCCACTAGACTTCTCTATTAGAGGAGAGCTGACTGCACAGTTTTTTATACCTATCAATGTGCTTATTCTTTCCTGGTTTTGATCTGACATTCTTCCATATTACTTTATTTCTCTGGCATGGGTGCAGCGGCAACATACAACATTTGGTGATACATTGACTGATGGCCTCTCATGTGCATCAGTAAAAATGAATGTGTTCACAATGAAAAATGCTTTGAAAAGAGAAAATGACATATTTCATAGAAGAAAGAAAAATAATTTCCTTCTACTTTACTGATATCTAATATACAGCTTAACTATTCCATGTGTATCATGCTGATATGATCTGTAATAGACCTGTCAGAGGTTGGATCACAGCATTCCCTCTACAGTACAAAGTTCATATTCCTATGAAGAACATGTAATCTACCATATGTCAAAAGTTATCCAAATGGCACTTCCACAGATGTGAATTTTGAATTCCATAGCTTGGTAAAGGTCACCATATAATAAGTAATCTGTCTTACAGTTTTGATTTGTAAATAATGCAGATTAAAAATGTTTAGAAAGGTCAAATCACTCTGATCTTTAGTGACAGAAGAAATATACATTTTATAGGTATAACAGTGTAGTTTTACCTGAAACTGTAAAAAATAAAACTTTCTAGCTCAATAGCTTTCTGTAATGAAGGTTTTGTGTATTAGCTATTAAGTACAATTTTCAAATAGATAGTTATTTTTTACTGTAATCACAAGGAGGAATCAATAATGTCAATCACACCAAGGATCAATCAAATAATGACATATTGTGGATATATTTGGAAAAATATTATGTTAAGATTTAATAAAGTGTGCATATTGCTCACATACCTGGTAGACAGAAAAGTAAGAAAATGTTCCTTTTGCAAAATGAACATTTTACTTAGCTTCCTGAAAATGATAAAGTTGCATAAATGGCAGTTATTCGATCATGTTTAAGCGTATTCTTTTTCTTTTGCGTTTTACCCTGCACAAGTTTGGGTAGTCACAATGAACACAATCTCCCTCCTATTACTAGGCAAAGGGAATTATTATTTATTTTATTATACCAATCATATAAATCTGGTAGATCTTTACCAGGTTTGAGATGATTAAAAGCCTTGTTATAAGACAATGCAAGATAATCAGCGTGGATCAGCAATGATGTTTTCACCATCCTAGCCATGTTACTGACTGGAGGAAAGCTGTTTTTTTTCTTAACAAAACTGTATTTACATGTACAGAAAAACTATGCCGATCAGAAGATGTAGAAACTCAATAAGCCAGATTGCAGGAGGTTATCAGGTGAAAGGGCTATCGATTCCATGGTCCCTGGTTTAAAAATAAAAAATAAAAAGCCTTTAAGATTGTATATGTGGAAAAGTAGTGGAAATCACTACAATTATCCATATTCAGCATTGTACTGTGCGAACATTTTTAGGGGTGTAAAGGGTACAACTCTGTTTCATAAATTTACAATCAATTCCACTTCTCATTAAGAATTGGATGTACCTGATGTTTTTAGTATGTGGGATCCCACCTACACTGGGTGGTGAGGAGAGCAGCGCTTGGAATTTTTCTCATCTATTGGTCAACTATTTTCAATTGTCTGATAACATAGAACAGGAAACAATTCACCACTGTAACTGTTCCTTACTTCCTTGTTTGGACAACATGTTTCTTCCATGCTGTCCAAACAAATCTTCAATGGCGTCGTCACGTGGGACATGCAGCCTCAATGGGGAATCACACTATCCTCATATCATCCTATCCGGAAGAAAGAGAAGAAGCACTGCGTCACTTCCCGATAGGATGACCTGAGAATAGTGTTATTCCCCATTTAAGCTATGTGTCCCACGTGAGGATGCCATTGAAGATTTGTTTGGACAGCATGGAAGAAGCATGAGGAGAAAGAGTGTCAGCACAATTGAAACCTAGGAAAAGACTGTATGGGAGAAAAGCTATTTGGATTTATTGTAAGTAAGGAACAGTTACAGCGGTAAATTGTTTCCTGTACATGAATTTGTAATGGTGATATTGTTAGTTATGTGTTCCCTGATTAGGTATATAACTCAAATAGCTCTGCATGGTGGCATATGGTGGATAAACATAGATAACTTAATTCACATGGAACATTCAGAAGAATGGTAAATATGGCTCTGAAAAATTGGGGATGGACATTGGGTGTTTTTGCAGTGATGTTGGCACATATAAATGATCAAGTTGTTTTTTATATATAGGGATATTGGTTTGATAACTGATGGGTACTCACCTTGGATGATAGTTGTTATAAATCCATATACACCCTGGAAAGTCTGAGTGACCAATATGATTCAGGACATAGGAAATGATCAATTCACAATGGTTCACTTTTGGTAATACTAAGTTTAATTATCACTATTATTATTTTTTAGGATGTTTTTTGGTAGTGTGATGAGTTGCACATACACAGTTAAATTATGGCAACAATTAAATGTATTCAATCTAGTGATGGTTCGTGTTCTATGATGTTCTATGTTATCAGACATTTAAACATAATTGACCAATAGCTGAGAAATATTCCAAGTGCTGCTGTCCTCACCACCCAGGGTGGGATCCCACGTACTAGAAACATCAGGTACATCCACACCTTAATGAGAAATTTAATTTAATTTAATTTAAAAGCAAAAAATTTACATAACAATTTATTCAGAAATCCACAATAATTTGTGCACGTGGCCCAAAATATTCCAAAAAACAATGTAGATGCCTGTGAAACATATATATTCTTTGCAAGGGCCTTCAGTGAACAAGAATAGCAACTAATTATGTTTCAACTCATTTTGAGGATGAGAATCCGCTACATCAGGAAAAAATTATTTACAGAGAGGAGATAAGTACAAGTATAACTCCGCTGCTATTTTAGTCTGGATGGAAGCAGCACAGGGAAGGAGATGCTGCAAACGGATGGACATCCACTCATGGAGATAACTCTGCTCTGCTCTCAGGAAACAGGGTTGTACACACATCAGACCCTGATTAACTCCAAATGCCTGCCTTTCATGGCTTCCAACGTGTTGCTTCGGAGGAGATAACAAGAGACAGATATAAGGATAAATACAAATACTTGTGAAATGTAAATGTAACATGCAAAAATAACATTGGTTAGTTATAAAACAAAGCATCATTTAAGTTGACTGTGTTTAATTTCCTGGTGTTCAGCTTTAAAACTTTTATGCCCAGCTCAAGTTCTAGGTCTCATGGTAAGTAACCCTGGTAGAAGACAGTGGACACTATCTTTTGCATAAGATAAAAATTGTTCTTGTTCTCTGACAGGTTTCTGAGCTTTTGGTTTTGTAGCAAGTACTAAAGCTTGTGTGCAAGGGTCCTTTTATCCATCAAAGAGTCTGATAAAAATGACAGTTATATATAATGACATCAGTAATGATGTTGGTGGCAGCATTTTTTTGACAGATTCTTGGAAGGTTGAATATACGTCACTCTTCATAGTTTTAGCCTGCTAATTTTTGCTGTTCAGATGTGTATTATATATATAATTATATATATATATATAATATAAAGATAATGCCCAAGAAATAGGTTTAAAGCTGAGCAAAAGCAACATTTTTTATTTTCACAGTTCTTGATGATACTAAAGCAGCAGTGGCCAATTTCCTTCTTTGTGGATGCACATAAAAAGCAGAGATGCATCACAACTGTATTTTCAGTTTATTGGGATCAGAGCATATTCATCACGCAGCCTACCAGGTTTCATATTTTAGCATGTACTATAATAAAGCAGCATATTGAAACACACTCACTTTAAACTTTCTGGATTACACTTTAGGCAAACTTTGCAAATTTTGGTGCTAACATGGTATCTATTCAGTGTCTCAATGTCTTGGCATATACCATCTGCTCCTGATTAGTTCTGGTAAGAGCCTGTAAATATATATTAATTTAGCCATGAAACAAACGACTGCTGTCTCATCTAAGAGACATGTGAGAAGCTTATTAAATCTAGGTGAAAGACCTACAAAAAACAGACTATAGTGCATTAATCATAAGATGGAAGGCTGCCATAACTGACCTTCCTCTAAAAGTGCTAGTTGGCTCTGGATTTAACACTTCTCAGTAATTTCCAAAGAACAAACATGTTGCAAATGGATGAAAGTATATTTATATTTGTACCAGGTCATTGACTTAGCATTGTATCATATCAAGGAAAGCTAAAAATGGCCACCTGCGGTTTCCATCAGATGAAAATGCAAGTGCACAATTCAGACACAAGGTCAGTCAGAGTATTGTTACCATATAAAAGAACAAGTGTACCTGGACAAGGACCCCAAGTAAGATTGTGTATTCATGTCATTTTTTAAATGAAAACAGGCAAAAATATTGTGTTATAAACACAAAAAAAGCAATTTCTAAACAAGGAATAATGTATATAAAAGTTCTAAAACATTTTTAAATATTATCATCAAACTTTATCAAAGATTGTATTAATTCTGGACTGGGCATTGTATTTTTTTAAGAAATGGCAGATTTAAAAAAATATATAGTGTCATCGAACCACATAATGTTTCTTAATAATTTAGTAGCCCCACTCCATTTAAATTATATAGCATTCTTTTGCAAAAAAGTTAAACTGACCTTTATTGACTACACCACTGGTGTTTTTTCTGATTTTTTATTGAGTGGCAATGCTGCAACACCCTGATTCAAATATGGTTACTTTGCCACAGTACAGTCTACAGCAAGCAGTGTTAACTACAGCTAACAGAAACACATTATGGGGGCAAAGCAAACCACATCAAGTTCTGCCCAATCATTTCCTACCCTGCCCACAGTCACCCACAGTATGCCCAAAGAGTTACTCTAATATTTTGCTGTTTTAAGAAGAATATATAATGGATCATTGGAGGTGTACTGTATGCAGGTTTTAGAATGTTTAGAATTACATTAGGACGTTGCATGTTTTCGATACCCTTTACAGGCAAACAAGCTTGACTCTTTTACTAGAGCACAGTGACTTTATGAATAACATTGGTAGTTTATTGACTGATTTTACTTGTTACATTAAGATGTTTTTTTGAAGTCTACATGTGAAACCAAGATATGCAGTTATAATGAATGATATTGACAATGGTTGCATCTGGCAGCCAAATTTTATTGATTACAGTTTCCTTAATTAGATGGAAATGCAGATATAGCAGCCTAAATTTGCCTCTGTGGAAGCTTATTTTTGCCAAACACACAAAAGATTCAGCAATTCCTACCAAAAAAGATCCTATAATTATTAGTCTTCATCTAAAAACTGTCCAAAGATAATTGTATGTCATTGTTTTCCATGTGATTTAATTGTGAAAGTACTAAAACTATTACCAACATAAGACAACTTTTATACATACATTCTTTCAAAAGTATTACAGAGAACAAACCTTTATTTAACCTTTAAGCTCTGTATCAAAAGGTCCAATACATGTTGCAAATGTCCTTTAGATGTCGGTCAATAACTGCAATTTTCTGGCTCCGGGGCAGTAAAGGTAAATCTATTCAGCTCCAATAGGAATGATATCGCTGCCTCACAATTATCATGTGGATTAAGGGTTGACAGGCTGCCCTTGCCTCTAGAGTAATGTTGCTGTTAGGATTCAGACTAAATGCAAAATTAGCCTGAACATTCAAATTGTGTTCAGCTCTGTTAGAACTAAACTAAACTCATTGTTTGATCTAACATTGTGAACTCTTAGGCTACGTACACATGCCAGATGATTCTTGACTGATTATCATTTCAGGGCAGGTATCGGACGAGAATCTGACGTGTGTAGAGCACTCCTCAACGTGGTTCATGGATCTGTCCTGGCAGATCCACAAATGATTGTAATACAAGTGAAGGAGAGAGAGCGCAACAGGTTGTCTCTTGCTTGTTCTCCACTCGTTCGTGAAAGATCCTTTCCAAGGACAAAAATTTAACGTGTGTACGTAGCCTTAGTATCTTGGTATCTTTGATCTAAATTTGTTAACTAAACAAATTTGTAAATTTGTTGCCTGCTATCCATATTAACAATGTTAATGCCATGGGATCTCTGCTTCTTGTAACTAATAAATATACTGGGTTATAGTCCCCTTGTCCCACTGTATACCTGAACAATAGGCTTACAACCTGATATTTACACTAGTTACATGTGGCTTACAGATATGTGCAATTGAATTGTGCAGTTGCTGTTTACTGTAAAGAAATTATCTTTAAAGCAGAACTATAGATTAAAAAAAAATGACACTTATCTTAACTGGAAAGCAGTTGATCCCTCCATGATCCAAGCTGACCCTATTCCATGCCATCCCTTCTTCCCTCAAAAACTGGTTGGTCACTGGGCCCGGCCTTTTCTTTCCTCCTCTTCTGGGTTCTTTTCCCTATGTCACCCGATCTTGCACTACACAAGTGTGAGATCGGGTAATGTCCCTTCTGGAACATCTAAAGAAAAGTGTTGATCTCACTGAGCATGTATGTGATCTGCGTTTTTTTTTTCAATTGGAGGTAAGCCCAGAAACACAGAAAGAGCAGCCACAGCCTTCTGAGATATGCAAAGTATGTATCCCAGAGGGCACTGGTTTTACCATTCAGTCATTAGCGCGGCAGTGGTAAGACAGAAAGGACGTACACATACTTTCAAATGTAAAAAAAAAAATAGTAATAAAATTTAAAAAAAAAATGTTTTCCTTTATATAGTTATAAAGTAAAAAATGGGATGATAGGTCCACTTTATGAGCATTTCAATTTGTTATTCCTAAACCCAAAGTATGCCTTACTGTAGCCAAACAGACCTGAAACTGAGCTGAGGGAAATTGGAGTTACATTACTCTGGAGAATCAAAGCTGCTTTCATAATGGGTTTTGTTGCTCATTACCTGGGTCCTTTGAAAAAATTATTAGAAATGGTCCAAAGAAAGGCAATCCCTCTAAAGGCTTAGTACTGAATATGACAGAATACAAGTGCTTTACTTTCAAAATATTGATTTGACTCCATTATGAATTTGGTTACATACAAGTTTGAAACGAAGGCTTTTCTAGAGCCAGCATCAATTCTGCCAGCACATTATCTCCCTTTTCTCTCAATTGACATGAATTTTAAAATATTTGGAAAGAAACCAAATAATGCGCATATGCTGCGTAAAGATTTTTAATTAATAAAAAAGAATCTCCAAATTCAAAACATAATATCTGTGAGCAAATGAAATTCTTTTTTCTCTGCATCACTAAAATAACACTTTAATGCATTCTTAGAACAGCTCTTGTCTGCAAGTTTAAATTATAGCACTAGATGCAATGCTGGAATTTTGCTTGTAGAACAAAAAGCCATCTGCTCTCCTGCTGCATACAAGCAAACAACAACATATTTTATCCTGGAATAGATTAAGTTATTTGCTGAATCTGAAAATGTCTTGTAAAACTATCGATACATCGATATTCATAAGCACACTTCCATGCATTCCAATATAACTGATTTCACCAGAAACAGATTTAATTGCCTTCTATGTCACACTAAAATCCAAGATTAATTAACATGGACTATGGATAAATAACCAAGGTTAAAGTTGCATTCCTTCCAAATATACTTTGCCTATAGTGTACATAGCTGGCAAAGAAAGAAATAAAAAAAAAAACTGTTTTTTTTACCCCCCTGGCGGTCTAATTATGTCCGTACTTTTTTGTCAAAAACGAGACTTTGTGTTGCTTGAAAATTTGTTGTTTAATATTTTAGGCCTGCAATTCTTAGGAATAACTCCCGGGTGACATAAAGTTTGAAACACAAATCATAAATTATAATATAATAAACAATTATAAAAAAAATTATAAATAAAATTATAAATAAACTTTAAAAAAATAAACTAAAAATTTTAAATTCGTCCAAACAAGGGTACAATAATAGAATAAACTTTTGGATTTATTATTTATTATTTGGATTTATTTTTATAACTTTTTTTTACTCTGATCAATTTTTTAAAAGATTACAATGTAATCTGCTTTTAAATTTCCTTCCTTGCTATGCCTCCCCAGCGTATCGTTGCTTCACACATCACATCGATCAAGCCGAGGATGTGATGCAAAAGCTGGCCAGGGATCGCTGAGGATGCCACTGTGACTACCTTAACACAACACGTGTCATGAGCAGGGGAGCACAGATGCCCAATTCCCCCTTTGGCTGCCCAGCTACCATCTAACCCCGTCAATGTAACCTCCCGCCATCTTAACACTTGGCTCTAGGTCCTCAAGGAGGACCATCCTTTTACCTCCTCAAAATAGGGTCTGCCAATCCCTAATTCTTATGTCCCCAGCCGCACCACACTGACTCACTGACCCACCACTCCGGAAACACCACACCTAAGGTGGTTCCCCACCAGCTGAACAATACTCAGATACCACCCTCGACCATCTGAGTCCCTCTCTTAGTACCTAAATATATATAGGATGAGGATGCTCTTTTTATGAAACAATGAATCATTTTTATTCAGGCTTTTCCTACTTGTTATTCCCTTCTTTGTATCACCTTCTTATATTGTGCAAAGAGAGATTTTCTTGTCTGTTCTTGTACTGCACACCTCTAGAATTTACAGCTATGTCTGTGCCTGATTTTCTCAATTAACAGATGTGGTGTACATGTGGTAAAAGGCACTTTCTTTGCTCTTTGCAGAAGGAGAAAAACAGCAATTAGAAAGAGTTTTAACAACCTGTCAGAAAATCCCTACAGGTGGGAACCAATACTTTCAATGCACATAAAAACTCTGGCTATTGATCTGTTAACTATGGCACATGCCAAATGTTGCAAACAAGAAAAAAATCTGTTTCAGAAAAGGCCTTCATTGTGTGTAAGTCACATATAAATAGGATTTGTAATATGAAATCATATCCAAAGTCTTTGTTTTCAAACAAAATGCTAAGAGCTAGTAATGCTATGACATATGTCAAGAACAGATGACATTCTAAAGCCCATGAAGAACAATTTATTATTCAATGCTAATGGAGCTTCATAAAGAAATATCCCATTTTACTGCCATCTTAAAATAATAAAAACATTTCTTTATTATGCAAAGCATTTCCTCTTCTAAAGCAATTCATTCTAAAATTAACTTTGCTGAAAACCAAGGAGTCAATGCCACTTTATTAGTTCCTGTCTTATTAGACATCTCTTTTCATAGCACACAATCTACGTAATTAGCAAATAGAATGGCTTCTGCATATTGAAAATCAGAAAGGGAGAGATGTTGTACACATGCATTCATTTCAGATGCCAACTTCTATAATACTGATGTGATAATAACATAGTTTCAATTTGATAACAGTAATAGGTGCATTGAATTCCCCTTACAGTAGAGCAACAATTGAAACAATGGAAAGCCATGAATATATTAAGACAAGTGATGCTTCACATTTAATTTAAATGTCATGCACAAAATGTGAACAATTTCTATACTCCAGACTGTCATTAGAGGTTCACTGCCAGTGGCTAAATGTATAAAAAATATATAATGCAAAGCATAGAAAGCCTGGCAAAGCAGCAATACTTACAGTAGGGTCCATGTGTTTTAATCTTTGTACTTGTCTTCTTTTAAAAATAGAACCTACAGCTTTAAATCCACTTGTGTAAGTGCAACATGCAAAGATAGGAAAGTGGTATATAATTATCTATAAAACCTTACTTATCATGCCATAAAAATAGATTAGAGGTACATTCTATACACTTTTATTTTGGGATTTCTATACATTTGTGACATATTGCAAATACAGCAAATACCCAGGCATGCAGTGATGTATGGTCTCTTACCAATACCCATGCAGCATAAAATATCGAAGAACATTATCACTGTAATTTCAACTTGTGTGAATAATTGACTCAACCTCGATTTACTTAACTCTATTTTTGCATATAAACAAATATAGAATGAATGAACCCACTATTTTGTGTCTCGAGTTTCTGGTCACCACTGTTGAATATAAAATATAACTGCATAAACATGGATATTATTTAACCCTATCCATGCACATATATTTCTAATAAATGAAGGCCCATACACAAATAATAGCTAGTCATTCAAACAGTTTAATTAAGGAACAAGTCAAAACATAAAATACACAGTAGTATTGTTTGATATGAATATAGGAACTTAAATCAACAAAGTATACAGTACATGAAAATATTGTTGTAGATAAACCACTGTAATAATATATTAAAGGTTAGTACATAACCCTGCAATTACAATACAGCAAAACAATACAAAAACATAGACACATATAAGACAAAATAGGAAAGCTTTTAGGAATATATTATAGCTACCTGTTAGGATGTTAATGGGTACCCCAGGAGCCTGCTTTCCTAAGGACAGAACTTCATTATCTCAGCTCCCAGTCTTATACAGTTAAACCCAATTATGAATCGTTGAAGATTTAGGATTGTCCAATACACGTGATTTGTAGGACACCTATTGGCTGACACATTTCCCTAGCTAGGAATTGGTTATTTCAAAACTCCAGTAATAAAACCTTAAATGTAGGAATTCTGGAGTTGTTGGGGAAGTCCAGCAGGGCAACATGGTAGGAGTGGTTCTCTCAATCTCTATTATAGTGTCAGTAGACGCCCCTTGGAAATATACCAAATATAGAGAATAGGGAAATGAGGCTGAAGTTATTTAAAACATAAATTATGTATTGAAAAGAATAATTCATACATAATTGAATCACAATTACATGAAATATCACCAGTCTTGTTATATCATCACAGGATTGGAATATTTGTGGTAAACAAATAGATTTCCTAGCAAATTCACCGTATCAAGTCTAGTTTATTCCCAACGCATTTTGCCAAGAATGGCCTTTTCAGTGGTTTGATTTGTGGATTATATGGTCTAAATATATTAAAATATAATACATTGAGAAAATTATTGTATAGGAAAATGATACATATAATCATATATTCAAAATACATAGGTCCAGAGAAAGTTCATAAAGAACATAATATTATTTGATAGGTAGGTGACTTATTCCGTAATTAGATTGTATAAAAAAAAATACTATTATTTCAACAGTGTATCAGAAAATAATAAATAATAATGATAATTTATGTCTCAGTCATACAATAAAATATAAAAGTCAAAACAGTCTGTAATTTAAATATAATCACTCCATTTGTTCTGTCATCTATCCATTTCAAGTGCTAGCATCATCTAGGTTTACAGTCCTTTTTTTTATGAAAGGGGCTTGTATTGTTATTAATTACTCTTAGAAACTTTAATGTCATTAGGTCTGTCCTGTGGAGAGAACCTGTTTACAGCTATTGTCACTTCTCTGGAGTCCCTGGAATACATTCACCCCCTAGCGGTCTAATCTGTCCGAATTTCCATGCAAAAAGCATACAATTTTTTGCATGGAAATTTATTTTACATTGTAGGCTATAATTCTTCGGCATAACTCCCCAAAATATATCCAATAGTTAATACATTTAATTCATTTATTAATAAACTTTTAAAAAAAGAAAAAAATCTGTTAAAAAAATAAATAAAAATGTAATATAAATGTACAGTAGCATATATAATATATATATATATTATAATATTATATATATATTATATGAAAATTTCTTTGTATTGGACTCAATACAGCTATTTTGTATTGAATCCAATACAAAATGATTTGAATTTCCTGCCGCTCCTCCCGCACAAACCGGCACCAGCACCAACTTCATGGGAAACCCCGTAGATCTCGGCAATTCACTTCGTGCCTGGAGATTGGAGGTAGAAGACGTGTCCCCAGGACCTGCGGGGACCAGAAGGATGACATGGAACGACAGCGGAGCAAGGTAAGTGGGGTTTTTCCTAGCTTTAAGCAACCTATAGTGTATACACATAACTGTGGAATTATAGTGTATCATATATCAATGTCCAGACAGTCATTGTCTTGTAACACCTTGTTTGCACTGTATGTCTTCACACTAACCATGAGGCTGAGATGCATTTACCAATTTTTCATGCCAGGGAACTGCTGCCACTGGGGAGACACTACATGTAACTTTTCCCTACAGCAACCCCATAGAGAATGAATGGGGGCCACAGTAAGCATTACCAGTACCTCTCACTGCCGCCAGCTGTCAAATGTGCAGGCGCTGGTTCTTTAGGTTTTTTACCAGCACTGCAGGATGAGTGATAGGATAATTTAATTCTAAAGCAGGTCTGAACCTGTCCTAACTGATTACAGTACTGAGTTAAAAAGAACAGTCTAATAAAAGTTAAAATACCAAAAAACTGCTTTACTGCAAAATTCAGCCTAATTCTATCGATCTTCTCCATATTACATTTTCTACAAGTAAATGCCTTCAGTCTGATGTCTAGAATTATTGAACCCACTTCCTCAATGCCCAGTTTGTCCTGGAGCCACCCCAACGTGTTGTTACAGAGACACAACCCACCCACTTCCCTGAGCCTGCGATCCGTACAGGGGACATGGTCTACGGCTATGGTTGGTGCGCCCTCCCAGTGGGGTTCTTCTCCTGACCCTGCTGGGGGCACAACGGCCAGAGCCGTGGACCACCAAAATTTTTTTCGCAGACCACCGGTTGGTGACCGCTGCTGTAGCAGAAGTACAATGAAGCAGCTGCAGTGCGGTACTGCTTTTTCTTCTTATCAGCACAAAAAAATGCCTTGTAATGCTTCTTCCTCTCGTACTCTCGCTCTGATATAGAGTGGCAAGAGGCTGATACTGTTACGCTGCTGCATTGAAAAATGTTTAATTGATTGTTTAATTTATTGATGTATTAATGAATACAGTGCTGTGTTCAGATTTAAAGAAAATCTGCCAAGAAACATGAAGGCTGACATTGCAAAAAAATACATTGACATGCAGCAATTCACTAACTAGAAAAATTAAGTAGTGTTCTAATTAAATTCACATTGCAATCATTAGTTATTCTGTGTGCCATTGTGTTAAAATGATCTCTGTACTGCAAAAAATGTAGAGAGGTTCTATTGTGCTCCCCGCAGGTTCTGCAGAATCTCCCCTTTGCAAGACAAATAAAAAACATGCATTGGACTGGGATCTATTTTAATGTTTTATGGTTACATTATAATAAAAGCTGTTGTCAGCAGATAGAGGTGGGATGAGTCTTTTTCTTATGTCTGTTAATAAAGGAGGGATCCCCAACAACTGAAATAAAGCTTTCCATGAAATCCCTTTTTAGGTTGTATTATGGCTCATTGATACCACAGATATCTGATAAAAAGAAAAGATAAATAAAGTAAAATGTATGACACTTCATTCAAAAGAGCTCTACTTAGTCTAATATCCACAGCAGGTAGTAAACGTTGTGTAATCTTACTTATTCTGCACTATTTTACAGTTCTTTTATAAATTCCAGCCATATTGTTTTTCTCTTAAGGCAATTCTGCAGCTCTGTAGCAAAAATTATGCATTCTACATATACGTAAACACATGAACACATATTAAGTGAAATACAATATTTGCACTAACCAAACTGAAACAGATTTACTTCTAAATTATAGATGGAGAACAAAAAGTTATCAGCCAATTATTTCAATTCTTATCGAAGTGTAGTTAAGGTCCCACCAAGTGAAGCAATTCAGATCATTATCTTAACAATTGTAGTTAGGTGATGGATATTTAGGAAGACAACAAAAATCTATAACCACGTTTGGCTTATTATACCTAATATATAACTACAGCTCATTCAATGTTTTCATATAACATAATCAGCCTTTAGCAGTTAAATAAAAAAACTCAATAAACACCAATGAGAAAGTGTATTTGATGTGGAGAGCACAGGATGTACATAATGTATTTTATAGAATGTATGGTTACCTTTTTTGCCCCCAGCCCCTTGCCCTAAATTAAAGCTTCCTTTACTTCCACGGAATTATATAACAATCTTCAGCATACCCGCTGCAGTACATCACTGTCAACCTGTCCTCAACTGCCACAAAACCTTGGTTATTACTGAAACACACACTGCATACAGGAACCACTTGCAAAGCACTTTTCGCAACCACTACTATACGCCTCCAGGTGCCGAGGGGTTGAAAGTGAGAATCTCTGAGTGGCCAATAGCCAGAGTGTCAACAGCCCCCCTGAACTTAGTTTTAGAGACCAATTGAGATTAACATCCAAATTTAAAACCTTAAATTCCTGACATAACTTGCTCTTTGATTTAAAGAAAAAAAGAACATGCTTTTGTTTAGAAGTTTTGCAATAAACTCGAAAATTTGGTGGTTATAGAGTTCAGTCCTGATTTTTTGGATCACCTTTGTTAAACAGTCCTCTAACCAAATTAAGGCAGATTCAAGCAACAATTCTTTTTCACCAAAACCATTTTTTTTTTACTTTCCCAATCCACATTTTGTCAGGTCTCTTGTGAACAATTTGGTAGATATTTAGGGGACTTTTCAGGCATTCAATCAACCAGATCTCACATATCTCATAGATATATAATAAAACATAAATTTATTAAAGATTGCAATATAAAAGCATTCATAAAAACATTACACAGATCTTGATGACTCCACAATAGTTAGAATAGGTGCATAGGCATTGAATGTTCAACGCGTTTCACGGAACTAACTATTTTGGAGTCATCAAGATCCGTGTAATGTTTTTATGAATGCTTTTATATTGCAATCTTTAATAAATTTATGTTTTATTGTATATCTATGATATATGTGAGGTCTGATTGATTGAATTCCTTAAAAGTCCCTTAAATATCTACCAAATTGTTCACGTTTGCAAATTGGGATTTGGCATAGGACATAAACAGTTTTGAGTTTAAAAGAGTTGTCCATATTGTTTTATATAGTTTGCTCGTAAAGAACTTAATTTAGTCATGGAACTTGTATTAAAGTAGGTCAGCATTGGCAGCCTCCTTATTTTTTTCATTATGTTTTTCCTTTAATGCCTAATGTAATTATAATTTAAATAAAATGTGCAGCAGATTTAAACAATTAGATAGACATGATAAAATAGGACATGCAGTTTTATAATCTGAAATAAATGTGTTCATTGTCTATTTTTTATTACATGCTGTTCTGTCCTATGTCTATAATTCAGACTTTTCCAAGTAAAAATTATAAGAACATTATCATTTCCTTCAGCGGGTCATTGATTTTCTTATTCGACAGCAGAGAGAGAGTTAAATGCCACAGCAGGAGCCAACATTCTGTAGCTCCACATTCTGGGAGTTTTTATTTATTCTTTGTTAGATTTGTTTGTTGCGGTGGCAGCTGTTTTCATTACTATAAGATTAGCCTAAAGGCCATCTCCACTATTATCTTCTAAAGTTCAAAACCCAGGGCACTCACATTCTCAGTTCATCAACTTTTACAGAACAACATGGGCTGTTCTGCCATGCATGTGGAGTTCTAAGCCAGACCTTTCTCTCTCGCTGTGTTTTGTTGTGGTTTTTAGAAAATGATTTTGCCATATGCAGAGAAGTGACAGTTGCCTGTAGTTGTGGCACCAAGGAGATGAGCTGCTAGCTGTGCATCTTGCATAAATCACATATATTGTCCATGTGATGCATCACAACTGATTAACTTAAAAAAAAACAATCTTAGACCCAAATCAGTCCTAATGATTCAACTGATTCATGTTAAAATGATAATAAATACATGGATAATAAATACCATGAATTTCATTAGGACAGGAGACAGTTATCAATGATCCAATCTGTAGAGTTTGAAAATGTAGGCCAGAAATATAAGACAAAACCTATTTTTAGTATGCAAACTGCCATTTGAAATATATTTGACTTGTTGGTTAAATCCGTGGTACAGCCAGACATTTATAAACCACACCTGGCCCTAAACTGGCTACTTTGACAACTTTTTATTTATTATCATTTTTAATAATGTTATACAGTATTTATATAGCGCCAACATTTTACATAGCACTGTACATTACATGGGGTTGCAAATGCCAAACAGATACAAGCAGTGACACAGGAGAAGGAGAGGACACTGCCCAAAAGAGCTTACAATCTAAGAGGTGGGGGAAGTAACACATATTAGGAGGGGGATTGGGAATGGTGGGTAAGTAGTGAGTGTTTTAGGAGACAGAAGTCTAGTTAGGCAAGTTTAAAAAGATAGGTTTAGAGCAGGAGCAAGCCGAATAGACTGTAGAAGACCACTCCGTAGAGTCGGGCAGCTCTAGAAAAGTCTTGAAATAGTGCGTGTGATGAGGTTATGAGTGAGGAAGTCACTTGTAAGTCATTGGAGGAGCAAAGAGAGCGGCTGAGGGAGTATTTTTTTACCAAGTCAAAAAGGTAACTGGGACAAGGCAAAAGCACAGGAGCTTGAATTTGATTCTAAGGTAAAATTGAAGTCAATAAAGAAAAATACAAAAAGAGGCAACAGAAGAGGAGAGGTGGGAAGGATGGATGAGTCTGCAGCATTCATAATAGATTGTAGAGGAGAGAGGATTGGGTTAGTGGAATACCAGAGAGGAGGATGTTACAGTAGTCCAGACGAGAGATGATAGGAGTGTGTAAAAGGAGTTTGGTGGTCCCAGGAGACAGGTAGGTGCGGATTTTGGAGGTTGCGCGCAGGTGAGAGTCACGTAAAAGAGCTGAATATGGGGGGTAAATGAGACAGTATAATCGAAGGTGACACCAAGACAACGTGCCTGAGGGCAGGGCCTGATAATGGTGTTATTAACAGTTAGAAATATGTCGGGGGGGATTTAGAATGTGAGGAGGGGAGGAGATGATAAGTTCGGTTTTATCCAGGTTCAGTTTCAGAAACCTGTCAACCATCCATCTATTTACTTATTTTTAACAGAACAAATAACATTTCTGAAGCTGCCAGGCAAGAAAGTACCATGCATTGTCAATATTTACAAATCAAAGCCTTGGTTTTAATACCCTGTCTGCACACAATGAACTATGTTTCCTAAAGTTAATGTAAATAATTTATATACATTAATATCTTAAAAAACAGAAATATTCTGTTGTTGATCTGTTTCAAACTGATTTGAAATTCGAACTGCTGTTAGAGCCATGTCTGACCCGTGGTTAGCTGCAGCATTCTGCCATGGGCCCAACCACAAACCCAGTGGGAGAGGTTGGAAACCATTTTTTTGTATATGGCTGCAACAGATTTGGCACAGTTCCCAGCAGTGATAGGTCAATTTTGACCACATGGTTGTTGCTTGAAGATTTACATTACAACTACAGTTGCGTCCAAATCTGGCTACCCATGGTCCAATTTGCCACCCCCAGGTGCACATTTGTAGTTTTGCTATTTGCCTTGGAGCTGTCAGACAAGCGGTGAAAGAGCTCTAATGGATTACTCCATCTTGTATTAGATGTTTATTTCATTGGCAGTCGGGGGGATTTTGACATAGATGGTCCATATCTACTGTATTATTATATCTACATTTTGTTAATATAAATGCAACATTTTAGCACAATTGCAATTGATGTAATGTAATGTATAGATAATTTTAAAAAGTGTATTCTGTATTGGAGTCTTTCTTGCCAATCTTTCATTTGATTCTCATTTTAATCCATTTCCCACACACCTGTTTGAGGACTGCAATCAAAGTTATGGGATGTAAACAAAAGAAAAACATAATGCAATTAAAATGCATACTTACCACTTGTGCAACCTCCAAGTTTCCTTCATCATTTAAAATATACTGCAATCAAAGGAAGCACTCATATTTCTGAGTATGGTTTTGATGCAAAAGAAGGGAAGCTTCTTTATTTTAAAACGAATATATTAAACAGAGATAAGTACTAAATCAGAAAAATCTACTTTATTCTCTGAAGATTTGATATTGGAGTGATTAACATAAAAACTCAAGTTCACAAATGGAAAAAACATAGACAGGACAGACACAAAATGACAACCATATGATGTGTAAATTGCTAAACCTTAGCTAGAATTCACCACCTGTTAAATTATTTAATTTTTGGACAGTGCCTAACTCCATGGGTGTACCATATCAGACACCAAATCTCATCAGTGGGAACAGAAACATGAATTTAAGCTAGGTTCATCCAGACATCTGTAACCACACCACTCATCATTATGTTTGTGTGCAAAAGCTGAAAAATAAAAGTCTTGGGGAATATAGATAGAAACCTTCTACCAATATTGTTATTGTTGGAAAAACATATTAGCTCTTTTTATTGACAAGCTGAGACAAGAAATATGGAGTACATGGAAATATGGAGCTTTAAAAACCAAAAGTATATTGCTGTCACCAGTCATAATTCCATAAAGCAGTTTGTGAACTTTGCAGTAAACCCCATCAAGGTGTATGAAGGTGTATTGTGTTATTTCTAGGGCTAATAAATAAACTTTGTCACAAAACTTCCATGAATGCATTTGCAGACAAGACTATGACAATCAAAAACATTATGACTTTTTTGTGATAGTGTTTCCAAAAATGAATGCAAAAACAAACAGCAGACATGGGTATTGCGAAGAGCTTTTTACTTTACATATTTGTAACCGTAGTGTTTTCACTGCTTGGCATAAACTTTAAAAAGAAAAAAAGAAGTTTCATCTTAAAAAGGAAAAATAAAGCTTTTTACTTTACTTCAAAAAATTACTGAAACCATCAGGGATTTTACCTGCAGATAACAGAAAGAAGATTTAATGAAGATAGTCAGCATGCCAAAGCCAAACAGGTCTGAACATTAGAAATATGGAAAAAAGGTTTTAGATATTAGGGGTACAGGTGTTTACTATATTTGATTTTTACAGGGTGCAACTATGGGGCTAACATAGACCTTACAGAACGTTACGTGTTGATCTGCAAGGAAATGAGGCAAACTTTGGCCAATATTGGGTAAAATTAAAAAGAATCCAAACTTACTTTATGAATGCACAAGGCTTATTACAGACGTGAAGTTAACTGCTGCATCTCTGACAGTCATTAGGTACAGTAAGAATGGGGATGTATTTCATGTGTTTGGTTGTAGTTAGGGGACTGGAGATGGGCCATAATTCCTAGTGGTGCAGTGAACCACCCTGCAACTGCACTCAAGCATACAACAGAGTGTTCAGTACATAAATCATGCATGTTTACATATATCAAATTATGCTCTTGATTCTAAAAACTGCTCTCAATTGCATATAGGGGTACCAAGGAGAAGCTAATATGCCGTCTTAAACTGCACATCTGAAAAAGGCCTAAAGATAAAAAACTCATCCATGTTGATTACACAAATTACTGGCAATATTCTAAATTTGCTTTTTTTACAGTTTTAAGTCTAGGACCCAGAACCAATCAGCTCTCGTATAATTTGAAGGCACACTTTTCTTAGACATAATATAATCTGTAAAAAAAAGAAGATGCGTCTGTCGATAAGGCAATAATTAGACTTGTTTAGACAATTTGTTATTGTAATTGATCTATCCATAGAAACACTGAAGATCCAAAAGTTAACAAACTTGGATGAAGCATAACCAATGGCTAAAAAGTGATGGCCATGATCTTGACCTTGATCAGAATAAAAACAAATCATATATTTTTTTCTTTTATTGGGTGAAGTGTATTGACAAGATATTGGTCAGGATTAATAATTTGCCCTATGAAGCAAAAAAATAAAATAAAATAAAATAAATAAATACATAAATAAAATAATATCCATTGATCTGGTATTGCTTAGCAAACATAACAAAATTCTCAAATGGATAACCCTTTACTTATTCTCATTTGTTTTCCTTTTTCTTCCTTGTGATCTCACATTATAACATATTGATAATGTAGCCAATATAGTAATGATTAGTCTCATCTAAACAATATGAGATTAATTACTGTAATTGTGCATTTCCTTTTCTATCTGCTTTTGTTCCCCAGAGTGTGTTGCTGCAGGTTCCTTTCTGTCCTTCTGACACATGTTAAGACCACGGTACTGAGGTCCTTGGATTTCCATTTAGGATGAGTTCATATTGGCTGTTGTTCCCATAGAACAGATTATGAGATATAGTGGATATGTCTTTGTGTGTATAAGGGCGAGCACCATACATACCATGCCATCCAGGAAAGGTTACTATTTCATCCCTGCTACTACTGTTGTAAAAGCCGCCTTTCTACCACAACTGGCTATACAAAATCAATTGCAATGACAAATGCTTATTTTAAAACATAATGTATATTTTACATTTTATACCAATATTCTAGTACCATACTTAACAATAGTTTCTTCAGGAAAGTATATACCTTTTATACCTATGCCTGAGTGAACATTAGATAGAAGAAGTATGGTGTCTTATTTTGTTTAATCTTGTTATGTGGATTAAATACTATGTCATAAGACAACATACAGCCTGTGTTTGTCTGTAGAAGAAACGCTGCTATTTGAAAAGACAGTTGGGATAACAGATGTGAATCCTACCATTTTACTGTGCACTGCCTGCAGGCAACACATATTTCATTTTTTATTCTTCACATACACCTTTAAAGAACAATGTGCAATATATTCAATCCTGCTGCATCTGCAAAATAAAACTGTTTGGTTTATCAGTATATGTTGAACAATTCAAGCATGCTGAATTGTCCATTTTTTTTTCTCATGGCATATCGATGCTGAGAAGTAAACACAACATGCCATTTCTCAGCCTAATACCCCATAGGAAAAGACAAAATTACGGTATAACACAGCTAACTTAAAAATCATCTTTTTCAAGCGTTAAATATTACCACTTTCTAAAGAACAGACAACCATTGTGACATATTGCTGCAGTTTTTTAACACAAAGAAAAAATCAGTACAAAGACATACAGGAGTACATAACTGCTACTGCCTGTGTGCCTTTCAAACATTTGCCTACACAATTGTGCAAAAATAATTACTCATGTAGTCATCTTCAATGTGCTTTATACTGCGATGCACTAAATATGTGCTATTTATTATGAGAATGAATTCAGATCTTTTTATTGAGGTTTTTCAAAAAAACAATACATTACATCATTACAAACAAATACAAATACATCTAAGAAACACAATACATTTTGTATATTATTCTTTATCTGAGAATGATTGTAAAGAGGCACAATGATATTAATGACAATCGTGCAAGACATGCAAATTACAATAGATAAACCATGCCTAGAAATCAGTAACTGGTCAATAGGACATAAGCAGACTTACATATGGCCATAATAAATGCTGTGGATGTACTCATTGCTCATGTTATCATCTTCTATAAATTTATGGCTTTGAAAAATTGGGGACATTTATGAAATGGAACAAGCCAGAGCAAAAGCTTTGGACAAAAGTCAGAAATTCATGATATGCTGGAACGATTGGACCCTCTTTCAAAATTCCAATAAATACAAAGCTTTGAATAGTGGTAGATATGTAAATCTGTATAAGGATTGTTTTACTGTGACCAATGTGTTTCTTGTGGACTATGCCATATATATTCTTTCAGATTGCTGGACCTGTTTGACAAGGATTTGATGATTAATATGACAATACATTCCCTCCTCCCTATATTCCCCCTTATGTTTTTATATTTAGATTTTTTTCTTTTCTACATGTGATTTTGTTAACATGTTATGTTATTCAAGCCCCCTTTATTTTATTATGTTTATTTTCTGTATTGTTTTTTTTTATTTACCTATTTTGTTTTTCATTATTTATTTGTTTTATTCTTTTGATTTTTCAATAAAGTTAAAGTGTTTTTTTTTTAAATATCTTTTAATCTGCACATTGGCGTAACATTGGCGTACAAAAATTTAACTTTAATTTCACAATTTCATTATCATTTAATAGTGCTCATTTTCTGTTTTTTTTTGGAAGTATGGAATGTATGTTAAAAAAAAGGCCCTAAGCGACCCTTGAACAGCTAGGAATACTAAACATATGAGCTATTAATCCCATAGCAAGGAGCTAGCTAGCATGGCAGCCTGGGTAGGGACATGCTGTGGGTGCTAAAAAAGGGATCAACTAAAATGGTCCAAGTTAATTTATGCTAGTACATTCCCTTCAGGTGTACTTAATATTCAGAAGAGGGTGTGTTCTTGGATAAACTGTGCTAGGGAAATGTTGGAGGCTAACAGCAACATACACGGCAGGAAATTGTAGTTCTTCAGATTCTTACTTTTTTCTCACTATGCCAGGAATACAAACAGAACCATGCTGGTGTGGTCAGTTGGCATCCTAATGTCTGCTACTATGAGATAAAAATGCTGTGTACATGAAAATCGTGGCTGTATCTCCTGTAGTAAGTAAGAAACGGTACATAAATGGGGAACTTATTCTGCTTTTCTCTGCCCGCTGTCATACCAGCTTGTCAATTAACACACTGCCATTCCCTTCTGGAGAGAAGAGTGCAGCTAGGGAAGCTGTGTATTTACAAGACTATTCAATATAATAAAGACATACTTTTATAGTCAGAAAATACAAGTGGCTTTATTGAAATATTGGTTTACAGGAGTAACTTTATATCTGCTCTTCCTACAATATAAATGTACTTAATAATGACAGAAATGTCAGTATGTGCAGAGTGTTCCTGAATTCTCTATGGTTTTACAAATATGCCCCTGAGAAAACCCATGTAAAACTATGGAATACATGTGTCTCTGTTCTCCACGTCACGTTATCCATTTTAGAATAATTTTAGACCTGAACAGAATCCCTATTTAAATGTTAACATTACGAATTCTGAATTTAAATTGGTCAGTTCACTCGTTGAAGCAATAAAACAAGTACTTTAAAGAGCCTTTTTAGAATTATGATTTGATTCTACTTTCCAGATTGACCTGACACTTTAAAAGGACTTTAAAACACCATTTAAAGATAAGGTTAATGGCTCCTATTTGTTTAATGCAAAATGAACTTCCACATATTAAAATCAATAAGGAGTGACATAATTTAAATGTTTCATCCTTCTATGAGAACTGCTATAAAACCTTTAGTGCTCTTCTATCACATTGTATTTCATGGCAGCGCTAGAACAATACAGACAGTGTAGGTGTACAATGAAATGCAAATTGATTATTTCATAAATAAACAGGACAATCTGCAAAATAAAGCTAAGAAGACTGGACCAAAGCCATGCTATGGCAACCAATCATATTCATTCTTTTGCTTAAAACCTTAAATTGTATGTAAAGCCAATTTTTTTTTTAATTTAGGTTTTGTAAAGAGTGGTGAGGATTTAATATCCTTGCCAGATGTTTATTGTCGTTTGTATTAGTTACAGTTAGTTACAGTTACAGTTAGTTAGTTAGCAGTGTCCCTGCTGGGGAAAATCACCCTTAGTATTGGTCTTGCCCATCAATATCATGCTAAATCCAACATTTTATGGTGACAACTGTCTATCAATATAAATAGAGCAGGAGAAATTTATACGGTTTTAAGGGTAACATGTTTAGGATGCTAATTCTTTTCTTTTCTTTCTTTTTTTTGGTAGTAGTAGTAACAATGGCAGACTGGACACATATTACAGTAATACTACAGCTAGAAATGGTATTTTTTACAAACAAAGCAAAGTAATCAAAGTATCCCCCTACCTTTCCCGAAACACATGCACACCCACATGGGCCAAGCCAGCTCATACTTGCATGCACAAGAGTTGACAAAAATGTCAACTGCGGTCTGATTGTTGTAGAATTTCCACAATTTGTTCCATGAAACAACACATAGAATGGAGAACTTGTTGTGGTGTAGGAAATCTGGGATGATTTAGTCATAAATACGGTAAATTTAAACAAAGATTTTTAATTATACCATGGTAACCAAAATATGTTCTTCCAGCTGTTCATTCAATCCTTGCAGGATGTGCCCGGCTTCCTGGTAACCATTGCTGCAACTGCACATGCTCAGTGAATTCTTACAGGAGATACTGTGATCAGGCAGGAAAGTATTATGCTTACTGCAGAAGAAGGAAGCCTGCCCTTTCTGCAGCTCTGATCCCAAATTTGTAAAGGTAGAGCTTTACTGGAGGAAGATCATGTTGTAATACTGACTGCCCAGCCCCCAATTTCATATACAGAAAGCTACTCTAAGATAATCTGGCCATGGTTATCAATGTACCTGATACATAGAATGGAACCAATTTGTCAGTTTGACAAATGGATTGTTGAAGCGCAGACAATTAGAAGAGACTCCTGTTCCATCTGTCTCTCCTGACTGTACAGCCTGGGGCTCTGAATCATTTGACCATATGTATAGCACATTCAGCACAAAGTGAATGAGTGGTAACTCAATGTTTTTTTTGTTTGTTTCTTATTATCCAACTCTGTCTAAAACCAGCTCCATCAGAAAACAAAAGAATAGCCTTGGAACCAGGCAATCAATAACCACTTTATCAAATTGGATTTACTTTAGTGATATTTGAGTGACAGGTGAAGCTTGTATTAAACACAATTAACTGGATTTATTAAAGCTTCCTAAGACTAAAATGGGTGAATCTGATTGATCCAAATTTGGAATGTATTTCTAAAAAAAAAAAATTGCTAATATCTGCTAAATGTTTTAATCCTGGCCTAGATCCATTACAGGTTTTGCTGGATCGCCCAGGTTCACCTATGATATCTGCTCCAGCTTTGAAGGGTGTTGATAAACCAGGCTCAATATATCATCAACTCCCAATAAAAATGTCTAGCTATGATGCAAAGTAGCTTGTAATTTAAGATGTTCCTGCCCACATTTTGTAAAAAATAGACTAAATAACCCAAATGAGAGGGAACACCCTTTAATCACCACAGTAGTTGAGTAGACATAGGAACCCAAGCACACATATCGTAGCTAAATAATTCCTGGGATATGGCAGTGGTGGTTTATTTCTTCAGCTTCTACTAAAACCAGTAATATCAACTTTGGATGGACTTGCCCTTTACTGCAAGACTATAAACACCAATATACCATCCTTAAATGGTTACTATAATTTAGCAGTATGTTAAAAGATTAGAGTACCATCATGTTACCCAACTATGATCTTATTTAAGCAGGAGTAAATCCAAAATGTTCACACATCTGCAAGTACTGTAAAATATGCTTTTGTCTAAGGTCATTGAAATAAAATCAAATTCTATTTGACAGCTTATAAAGCCTGTGTGTTGCATGTCACTTCACCTCTTGATACTAATTAGATTTAGAATCTCTTCACAATAGTTTATTACCTTGGGCACTTTACTTAAATCATTGTCAGAAGAATCTAAGGACTGTAGATGAACAGTAAAGAAAAGGTTCTTTGTAACAAATGGCAATAGGTTCACATTTCCAAAGACATTCACATGCGAACTTATGAATAATTACATAGTGTTTGTTAATTTTAACAAATACTTTCTTCTTGATTCGTGCTCTGTATGACAAATACACACTTTTACATTTTTTCTAGGTATGTAATAAAAATATGCCCTACAAAATATTTTTTTACACCAATAAAAATTACTAAACCAGAAACGTGTTTACATGCTGGTAATGTTATATTCTAATTAGTTATTATGCTGCTTGAAGTTCCCAAATGAGTTATGAAAGTACAATTAGATTTTATACTTTGTGCGATCATCCTGATCATGTTTATTAAAAGCAAACAATGACCTTACGCAAGCAATTCAGTTGATTCAAGAAAAGTGTGTGATGATCATTTATCGAATCTGTAAAGGTTCAGAAACCATAAACCAAACACTTTTGAGTAAATTGTCATGGCATACAACATTTTTTACTTTAAGAATACTATATAAATACTGCCTTTTTTGTTCTCTTTGTGCCTAGGCAACATCTACCTGACAGTTTGTCCACTGAGGATCTGGACAGTTTTTTGCCTAAATAGTAAAAGAAAGCAACCTTTCAGAACCTACCCTTCAGTTTTGGATGTACCTCCATGATTTATTTAAATTCATGTTAGCCTATAATTGTGGTTACCAAAGATAAGGGTCATGATTTCAACCAAGGCAGTGATACATTGAGACATTTTTAAAAGTGTTAGTTAATATCCATTCGTTCACTGTATATACAGTGCCGTATACATTTTCTGTTAAAATATATATATACACATATATATGTTAGGTAGTAATAGATAGCAATTGATTTCCAAAGTAACATACAGTGCCTATAAAATGTGTTGTACAGTGCAAAAAAATTCCTCTGAGATTCAGTGCTCTATAATAACACAACCTCTAAGGTGGCAGATTCTTTTTATAGGCACTGTAGGTTCATTAAAGAGATAACACAGCAATAATTTTTTTGTTCAGGGAGGATCTGTCACAATGAAAGTTTGAATCAGCTAAATGCATTGCAGGTCCATAGAAAAAATAAATATTAAATAAAAAAATAAAATGCAGGGTTTTACAATTCAAACAGAAAATGCATATGCCACTGTATATAAAGTGAACGAATGGATAATAACTAACAGTTTAAAAAATGTCTCTATGTATCACTGCCTTGGTTGAAATCAGGACCATTATCTTTGGTAACCACAATTATAGGCTAACATGAATTTAATTAAATCACAGAGGTACATCTAAAACTGAAAGGTAGGTTTTCATTGGATATCGGACATCACTCTCACTTTTCTTTTACTATTAAAGCAAAAAATTGTTCGGATCCTCAGGGATTTACAATCTGATTGTTTGAAGAATAGCTACAGCTTAGAAAAGCTTACCAGTATGATGTAGGGAGGCACATTTGTTCCCTGTGTATAAGCAGCGGCCTCTCTGAAGGGGTCAGATACCTCCTGAGTCAGTGATATAACTCCCCATCCAAAATGGGGTATGAGTTTGGTTATATTCAGAGTGAAAGGTCTGTAGCATGCTAATAGGGGGGAGGGTTTTATTGTCCATCTGTGATTGCTTCTTTTGAGAAAACAGATCTCTGTAAAACATGCACACTATTTGTTTAAATGTACCAAGAATGTATTTAGCACATTTAAACTGAGTACTGTTGGGCTTTAGGTTATGCATTCAGATATTACCTTTTCTTGTAAAAAAAAGAGTTATGAAGAGAAAAACACATAAAAGAGCCTCGTGTCCCAGCTGCTTGGTTGGATAACAGCCTGCATTATATTCATGTACGATATTTTATTTTTATCTGACTTAAATTTTGCAATTGTTATTTTTAGTTGTCACCATTAACAATAAAGAAAAAATGATATAGACAAAATCCACTTGTCCTGTTAATAAATACATGACGGTAAGTCATTCCATGGTTCTCAATAAGACTCACGGAAACTAGCTGGCCATATTCTGGTAAAGATTATAGATTTCTGAAATAAACTCAGTTAACATTTTTTAGTCAAGAGAGGATTCTTCAATAGTGCAAATAATGCGGCTCATTTGGCAGCTTTCCAGGGACTTGAGACCATGCCTAGTTGTCACACAAGAACATATGAAATTTAAGTTCTATCAATTCCATTTAAAAAGCCAAAGAAAAGTAATTGCAACATATGAAATATGGTATTTCCATTTTCCATGTCAAATGAGACAGATTGTGTGAAATGTATTACTGACACATGATAGTAAAATCTTAGACCCTTTCTAGTATCCTAGATTTGATGTTTGTACCTTATAACAGGAATTATGTTACTGATCACCAGATGACCACATTAACATATGAAAATATAGGACAAATGCCTGATAATAGAAAAACCAATGTAGGCTTCACATCTAAAGACTATACAATGATATGTATACAATTCGGTTTTAGGTTTGGATAGATATTAAGGAACTAAACATAAACTACTCTTATTTTGTATGTACTGATTATGAATTTACTATATGAATGCAGTGAACATGCACTGAGTAAGTTAACAGTTTGATATTATCAGGAAAGGATATTTTGAATAAAAGTTGCATCACAGAGAATTATATTTTCAGCACATATTTGATTTTTCAAGAAGGCTAAAAAAATGTTATGAGTAAAAAAAGAAATGTGGTGACTGTAAATCCAAATATAGGTACACAAAAATTAGATCTCAAATACCAGATGCCACATACAAGTATACAAACTCACACTGTCCTTTTCCTGAACATCTGCTTAGTACGTATAAGTGCTTATGTAGCTTTATATAAAATCCTTCACATTTATACTTTAAGGCGATATGTAAACAAGTTATAACAAGGGTCCTTACACACTTTATTTCTGTATGCTTTAAATTAAAATGGATTTGTATGCAAAGACTGAGATAATGAGAATGTTACAGCGTGAGTGGAATATATATATATATATATATATATATATATATATATATATATATATGATTCAGTATTAGCCAGAGAGGGTATAAATTGACCTTGTGTGCACAAAATACCTTTGCAAACCCATTTCTTACTATATCACAGTAGCAGAGATATCACGATATAACCTGTACAAAGAGCCGAACTGTTGGTGGGACCCAACATGCCCATCTGGTACAAGATGGCTGCAGACAACTACAGAAGGGTGGTGGATACAAGACCAATGACCATGCACACGAAGAGATGGCTGCAATAACTGGCTTTTATACCAGGAAACTCCTGGATTCTGGTATAGAATAATGCTGGATTACTGCACAGATCGAAAGAATTATGCAAAGCATACCAAGTTCAAAGTTAGTATTTGTTTTCCCATTGCATTTGTGCTAGGATGATTTAACGTTTGTGCCCAGGCAATCAACATGGCTAAAGACGCCAAATCCAGTAGAAGACCAAGCAAAGATGTTATTGTTGTTTGTGAAAATCACTAAAGTGAATACAAGAGGCTTTCCATCTGCTTGAACATTGACTGCACAGCACGCTGTACACTAACATAGCTAGATGTGCCTGGGCGCCAAAGCATGATATAAGTTTAAACTTGGGATATGAGCTTCACCCCTGACCCCCTTCCTCCATTAACCAATTTACCTAAAGCCCCCAGGCCTCATAATGCCTCACCTCAAATCCCATAAAATGATGTCTTTACGCAGCATATACCTTGTGCACATTTGTACCATGGTACAGACAATGTAGAGAATATCTGGATATGGCTAGGTAGGTCCTCATTGGTTTCTTCTGGGTCAGAGGCCCAACTGCAGCATAATATAGGTGCCCCCAGTTTTTATGCCAATGACATTTTACAGAAATACTGTCTACAATACACCATTTGCTAGTGAATGAACAAAAGACCTTTTCCCTTTTGTTAATTGCAATTAGTACTGAAATAATAAGCTAACACAGAGCATGTAATATTGAATAAAAGAGCAAGAACAGCAGTTTCTACTTCTTATTATTAATATTTTGAAATACCTGAAACTCTGCTGACATTTTTTGGCTGTAGATTACTATATCTTTCTGCTCACAGGTAGAGAAATGTGTCTAAAGCAAAATTCAACCAATATATCATCCTGACATATTTAGTGTTCTGTCTGTGCTGTGCTTTCTTTTGTTTCTGATAAAAAAATGTTTATTGTATTTCCTTTCTAATGAATGATCACAGCAACAGAAATAGTTGCTGCTGTTCTGAGTAAATTGAGTGGCTTTACCTTCAGTGTTGAAATGGAAAGTGAATTTAACAATGTAAAATTAATATGTAAATATGTCCCATTGACTGAAAAAAAGAAAATTACAAATTTCTACATTGCTACATCTTTGTAAATTCGAAGAAACAGAAATACTGCAAAATTGAAAGTGTTCACTTAAGAGTATATTTATTAAAGCTAATTTGATGTAATGCAGTATGAAGTTGAATGAATATTTAGCACATAATCAGTATCAATGATTTACCAAAGGAGAATACGCATTTAAATTATGTGCAAAATAATTATTAACTCGGACCTTTTCATAAGTTGGACATTTTCATCATCCTTGTTACCTTTTATCTCTTTTCATTCTTTTTTTAACCCTCCTCCCCAAGCCTCTTGCCTCTAATTCCACTGTACAGTGGATTGTGGTTTCATTTCTTACAAGGCACTTCCTAGGTTTATTTGTTCATTTATATACCTTTCATTAATATGACAGCTAGTTTATTCACTTATATATTACCTGAATATTTAGATACTTGGGCAACGGTTTTATCCTCCTATAATTAGTGCCTTTATGCAAAGTACTTCTGTGTAATATTGTACACAAATTGCCTCTTTTTCCACTGTAACCCTGCACTTTACTTTGCTAAGTGTACATTCTTCACTCCTTTAGTCCCACTCCTTTGGTCTCATTCTTAATAGGAGTTTGAACCAAAACTACCTTTTTCAATGGCCTCATGCCTACAGAAGATTTCATTGCCCTTTGCTAGTCCAAAATGGTAGAACACTCTGAATGGGCAGCATGTTTGAATGAGTGGCTAGCACTCTTGCCTTTGCAGCGTTAGGTCATAGGCTTGAATCTGAACCAAACACTGCACAAAAATTGTATGTTCTCTGTGTGATTGTGTGGATCTCCTTTTTCCTCCCACATCCTCAAAATATGCAGGTAGTAAATTGGCTTGTCCTAAAAAATTAGCCTTGGACTCAAAATTTAGGCTTGGGTTTGGCCTTGGTAATAACATGTGACTATGGTTGAGACATTAAAATGTGGGTCCTTGTCAGTGCTATATAAATACTAGTTATTTATAAAAAATTCTGTCACTTGAAGCCAGCCATGGAGCATATTTTCTCCTATCTACATTTCTATTGACACATTACTTTTTTGTCCATCAGAAGTGACTAAAAGAAGTGAGTTATATTTTGAGCATGGTTGCTATTGTTTTGCTAAATGACAAATTGTAGTTGTATTAGTGGAAGATCATGGAACATATTTATGTATCGTGCCCTCTAAGCCAACTATTTTCTGACACTGATCACCAGCCCTATTCTACTGGCTAGCTATAGAGACAAATTAACAAAATCAGATGTCATAAACACAAGAAGCATTTAAAGTCTGAGGAAGTAGAGGCTGTTTGTAAGTTCCCTTCACTTCTTGTCTGGTAAAACATTTTTCCAAGAGCAGGAAGTGAAGGTAATCCCTGTAAGAAAGTTCTGAATAGTAGTGGAAACATGACAAGGGTTTCTTACATTTATCAAATCAAGCCAACACCAATAAAAAGTATTGTCTGGGCATATATTTTAGTGTCTATGGACTATGACTTATGGGGGCTGATCAAATATTCTTGCAGGACAGTGATAAAGGTTAGTACTTTAACTTTGATAGACTGTTTCAATGATTATAATAATCCCTATGGCATTGAAAGAATACAGAGGCAGTTATGTATAATTCAAATGCAGTAATGACATTAATATGAGTATAAAAGTTATTGCTAATTTTGCTGGTTCTGGTTTGACAATGCCTCTGGCCTTGCTGTATTGTTTGTCATGTCCTTTTAATAAATAGAACATTATACCCAAGGCTGACTATTACATAATCATTGTGTTTTTCTATAATCTATTTATTTTTTCCAGCCACTTGAACATATAATAGTTTTGCAAGTCCTATTGGATACCCAGGAACACTTTCAAATTGTATACAGTTATAAGTGGTCCAATGAAAAATGGATTTCTTGTGTTTTTAGTTGTCCTTGACCTATTTTAAAAGACAGCAATCGTTTCTGTACATTGTATCTTATGTACTGGGGATTATACAGTTATAAATTTTCATGCAGTTTGTACATTTGTATTCTATAGTGTTTCTACAATGAGGTCTGCCTGCAGCATTAAAACTTTATAGGGGAGACAAAAAGGTCACAAACTGCTTCGAGCCATGTAAATCTTGATGAAGAGTTAATACATGTCCCTTATCTATTGCACATACGTAGAACTGACTTGATGATGGTAATTCCTTATCGTAAGTTTTATCATATGAAAGGAAATCAATATTGCACAGAAGTTTGTATTATGAAGCTGCACAGGATCTAAAACACTCTGGCAAAAGGACAGCATTATTTTCAAATCTGTCTAATTTTAGAAGATATATATTGAAGGCTTATTAAAAAAAGCTGCTTCTATTATTTAAATCCTCATACACAAATAAAATGTATAGTGTTGTTTGAGATTTATTTGAGGTCTGTTTGGCAGAACAGAGGCAAAAATTTGGATGTGTATTTTTCAGAATCTGAAACAAAGCGAGACCTTTACACAGCAGGAAGTGAAACTTCCTTCATCATGCCTCTTTTTAATGTTTACTTATCTTTGTTCTCAACGTATTCAATAAATATATTTTACACCCTCCAGCAAATCCCTTGTTGTTGTCCTTTTTTTGGCATTCGAATGGCTTCTACCTTGATTTTTCTTCTTCTAGTTTCCCTGATAACACAGCACAGCAGTGTCCAATCTAGTTCTGTTTAAAATTGGGCATCACTTCATCATGGTGTGATCCACACAAACTAATGCCCTGGATCCAATCTCACTCTGCACAATGACAAATAAGCACAAAGGGTTTAATTCTGCTTTAAGAAAGTTTATTTCTTTTTTAACATGACTGGCATGTAAAGGTGGTATCATTAGGAAAGTGTTGTTGTACTAAACCAATGCATGATTTTACTGTATTACTGTTCTATTCTGATTTTAAACGCAACGTTATTATAACGTTTAAATAAAAATGTTTGTGTGATTTAGGCATTTGGCAAAATAATATAGCACCAATAAACTCTCCACATGATATACCATATTCATTCTGATAGAACTATTCCATTCCTAACGTAATCCCTAGTCTAACCACATATAAAATGTAGCCACAGTCAAGTTAATCTGTTCACAGAAAATAATTACAAATTAACCTACAAATATGTGTATTGATACAATTTTACATGGTCATTTAAAGCTCCAATTTCTGTCGTCCAAAACAAATCTTGATTGAAGCTTCTTGCGATACCAGAATTCCTCTGTTAGAATGATGATGCTCATTCATTGGACCTGATTTATTAAAGCTCTTCAAGACTAGAGAAGATAGGCTATCATGGGAGAACCTGGGTGATCCAGCAAACCGGGAATAGATCTGGTCCAGGATTGAAAACATTAGCAAACAAAAAGCAAATGGTTGCTGGATCACCGAGGTTCTCCCATAATAGTCTATCTTCTCCAGTCTTGGAGAGCTTTTAAAAATCAGGCCCAATGTTTTGTATCTTCTGAGGAGTTGCGTTCTGCCCCTAGAACAGGGTTGTCAAACTCAAATACACAACTGGCCAAAATTAAAAACTTAATTACTTAAAACCCTTTTTCATATGGAAACAAAGAGGTTTTGCTTCACATTCAATCTGGAACAAGCTTATATTAGAAAAGGAGGGATAAGAATTTTTTTTTTAATTTTATTTAAGAAAAAATATCTGTTTTTAGCCTTCTGGGTTAAATTTTAATGGTAACCTTTTTGCACAGGCTAAAAATAATAATAGCAATTTTCTTCTATTTAAATCCAACCATTTAAGTCCATGCCTTGGAGTAGCAAGGAAAAGTACAGCTGAGGGGGAGTGCTGGAAATGTCAGACGCGGCCAATGTGGGGCTAAATCTTATGAGTGGTCCGTTGCTGGAACTCCCTCTTCATTGAAACATCGCCGCTACTAAAATTCCCGCCATTATTTGCATCTATAAAACAGTCCAATGTGGGGCCACACAAAGAGAGCCCGCTGATCTATAGATGCGAGTGATTCACGGGAATTGTAGTAGCAGCGATATTTCAATGCAGGGGCGGGCCAGCTGCAGTTCATTTTTAGGATTCCTTTGGGGGCCAAAAAAAAGGACGTTGGGGGCCAGACTTTGACAACCCTGTCCTAGAACACCACTACAGAACACTTCCCCTCTCCTCTTGTTCATCTGTAGTCCACAGATAATCCTGTAAATATTGCTAACTTTTAATAGTCAGTGTGGACAAAGAACACAGGAACTTATCAGTTTATTTATTGTGATTTATGTGATTGTTTATCACAACATTTATAGCAGGATTACCAGATAAAAACACACTAAAACAAAAGGAAATAGTTTTTATTAGTATGAATAATATTATATAGTATTTAATTTATTAGGGTTTGATGTAGTGCCTTTATAATTATGTGAACGTTTAAAAACACTTGCTAAAGAACTTACTTTTATCTAAAATTTTTGTTGTGCCTTTTTATAAAGCAACAAATGAGAACAGTAACACCAAATGACATAACAAACCTTGGTGTAAAACATTCACATTATTAATAGACCCCAGTCAAGCGTTGCTGTAATTTAAAATCACAGTGCATACCAAATATTTACTTAACATATAGCTTGGTTCAGATTAAGAGATCTGTTTAGTTTTGTACATAATATTGAAGACAATTTCATGAAAATATCAGGACCTCCATATTTAGTTCAGTTAGCGATCGCAAGAAAATCAGCAGATAATTAAATAAAAAAAATGCATGAAGATTAAAAAAAAATTAAGATTTTTTGTTGTCTCAAGATTGACAGGTAGCTAAAAACTGAGATCGCACAAATCGTGTCAATCATCTATTTTCTGAAGTACAAAATATTAGATTCTGCATATAATGTCATCCTTTGGAATATCCTGTCAGTCATTGAAGATAACCATAAGAATGCTTAGAATAAAAAACGTTATTTACTTTTCGCAAACCAGAATTTTTTTAAAGATTTTATTTTTATATCATGTGTAATTTTAGCCAAGACGCAGAGAATGCTTCATTTTATAATATACATGTGCTCCTAAAGTGCATCTGTGCCCAGACTTTAGATATAAAAGAGTATAAATGCTTATTTTTGCCTAGAGTTATTGTATAAATAGCAATTATACTTACCTTACTCCTCATTCACCTACAGCTGGCACTTTGTGCACCTATATTCTGCCTGTTACATTGGTATGTGTCTTACTACCATAGCTGGAGTATATTCCTAAAAAACAGCAAACTATGACCTCTCCTGGTGCTTTAATGTAAATTTATTCTTTCTCAGAGCTGGGTCTTTTTTAGTTTCTAACAGCTTAGAAACATCTGCTTGTTGTTTACATTAGAGGACTGGCAGCCTGCCAAGATTCGCTTCTCATAAGAAAATAGCTGGGATTTCAGTGAATTTTTCAAATAACAAAAATACATTTTTTCTCCAATGTTTACAATCACAGTGGAAACTTTTACTACTTGTTCATATTAGATAAGTTATTAGGTATGTATAGTGAGAGCACAGGTTTACCCAAAAGATACACGTAACTTTTCTAAACAGCTATTATAATCCATTTTATTTAAATACTTAGGTATAACCCATTGCAGCATACAAATAAGAAAAAAAAAGAATTTTCTAGGCATGGTATATATGCACCTGCCTCCCCAGTCAGCCTATAAAAACATTATTAAATTCATTCTTTTGCTGTGCAATCTCTAAATTTTTGCTCTGGAAAATCTTTATCATGTTTATGTGTTCAACATAGAATAGCAAACAATAAACAGGATTCACAATGTATATATATTTTTATAAAATATACTCAAAACCATTATAATTTTCTCTTTAGAGATCTCACAAAACAACCCTTGTCAGGTCTTCTTGCATATTGTACATGTAGGCTTAGGGTCTGCAAAAGCTATAAGCTAACTATACATTATGAGCTTTATTCAATAACAAATTCAGTCCTTACACCCTGACATCTTTTTAGTATCCATATTCTACTGGTCAAGTCTCAGTAGAGTCAATTCTGATGGGCTGTTATGGGTTACTGTGCTTTAAGCCAAATTTGTAGTAGCTTTATTCACCCTAGTAGCTCCCCTATACCTTGTCTTTAAAAAAATCCTTTATACATTTAGTTAGAAATTTTGAACCAGAAATTCCTTTTGAAATTCTGAACCAGACAGGACTCTGCTTTGCACAGTGCCATAAATCAACAGTTTTCACTTGCTTACAAGATGAGAAAGCACAATTATTACTTTGTCTATGTGCTGCTTAAAATGAATATTTCAGCTTTTGGTACATGCTGGAGAGTTAAACCACCTTACCTCATGGTAAGATTCCAGTGGTAAGATCTCTGCACTAACTACTATAGCAATTACACTTTGATCCTAATTTTCTTGTTGGAAATTTCTAACATTATATGGCATGGGGACAACCGTGTTAAAGCATAAAAATAGGACTTCAAGCTGTGTCACCTAGGTTTTCTATGATCACAGCCTCTGTGTTATTTCATACTGTATCTTTGGAAATGGTAAAACTATTTCACTTGAAAAATACCGTGTGAAGCTACTTTATTACTGTCAATACAAAGAGAAAAAAATACTACAAAGAGAAAAACACAAAGGACTCAAGAATTGTACTGAAAAAGAAAGATATAGTATATGATTGATGATTAGGTCATGATGGCAGCATAGATAATAATCTAAGGCTTACTAGTTCAGCTCCTATTAAATCATGTCCATGACATGCACAAATGCACACATACTGTACAAACCTAAACACGTATGTACACCAACAATATTGAATTTAAAACTTTAGTTTTGTAAAAATATACTGAACTGAAGAATATTTGATCTTTTCCTTTGTAACCTATTAATACCCCACTTCAGTTTATAAATAAAGGCATCTGTTTAACATTTTATCCTTTGACGAAAGAATATAAGTAAAAAAGGTAATCTGCTTGTGATCAGGTGGTGGTTGTAGACTTTAAATATGTTCCAGGATGTAGCTGCATTAGAAAAAGCAACGGTCAAATATTAAGGTGGGAAAAATATCCAGAAACCAGAGCTAGTAAAATGGAGTTAGGAGGACACATAGTTTTTATATGATAAATAACTGAGGGTTTTAATACTTATTTAAAGTCTAATTACAAGCACATTCCTCCTGCCCGACATCACCCCCCACCCGTGTGTTCCCCCTATATGTATTTTTGTAAACCTTACCTTCTACAATTTGTTAAAGCTGGTCATGTGACATTTAGGGTTCTATGACTCTTCTCCAGCGCTTAGCAGAACTAAAAATTCTGAAAATTGGATCGAGGTGATGACATTCATGAAAATCAAAAATGATAATAGGTAAATCTCACATAAGCCACAGAAGAACAAAGGCCATTCTCAAATCCTCTACTAGTGTATACAGTATCTACTGCTTGGTTGTTCTTATTGAGCACGAGTTTGTTCAAGCTCCAAAGAAGTATGCAAATAATTAGAAAGACATGGCTGATCACCAAAGTCTCCAGTGTGTAAAAAAATCAGACCAGATATGTGCAACATGAAGCCCACCAGACACCTCCCTCTCCGGCACATTTCACTTAAACTTAAGCTTTTCTGTAGAGGTCTCTCCAGTTAAACTAAATTTAAGTACAGCATGTTACAAGGGGAGGGTAAGGGGGGGTCTAGGCAAGGCTTTGTGTTGTAAATGTATAGCATGATAACTTTTTTTTAACTTATTCAAATCTTTTCTGTGCAGTCATGTTTTGAATATTTAGGTAAATCCTAAATCCGACTATTTCATTCTACTAACCCCAAAGTGATTTCTTAAATATTATCCTTTGTGGCACACTAGGAACCAATCGAGCAAAACTGCCAGGTGGTGTTTCCCAGAGAAGCTAACTAAGTTCCAGCATCAGTAAATGCAAATAAACTTATAATTTATTGCTGTGTTCATTTTTTTTGAATAGTAATTCACTTTTATAATATATACTTATTTTGTTACAAAATTACATGTAAAGTATTGTCATACTTTTGTTGTAAAATCTATGAATATTTACAAGCATCCAAGTTTAAGACTTTTTTTTGGAGCAAAATTATTATACCAGTAGTGATAAAATTTCAGCTGAAGAAAATTGCATCAATCAATCATATTACTCACAGTATTAAAATGCATATCTTTATATACAATGCTAATAGATTGTATATGTGTGGGTTTGAGCAAGAAATCATTAGTCAGATTTCTTTTTCCTGACGAAACTATTTCTCTCTTTGACAACTGTCAAAGTCATCTCAGAGCTATGAATATTAAAAAATTGTTGGCTGGCACATTTGGTATTTTGAAGCAAGGTAAATAGAACTCATGAAATATGAAAGAAATGTTCCATATGTCAATGTAAAAACATAGCCATTAGGGTGATTTATGAGTAGTTGCTTACCTACATCTTATGCATACTTACCAACATTCTAATCTATTCCTAGAGATATTTTACTGTTAGCCAGGTGAATGTGTACAGCAAAAGTACAATGTGCAAAGCAGAGTAACAATCAGATGTTATTTATCATGCCTTTGACTGTTCTAAACAACTGAAAGCAGATATTTGATTGGCTGCTATGACTCCATGCATTATGTATATCTCCAATGCTCTTTATACAAAGTCAGGGCAAAAAAAAAAGAAAAACATATTCAGTACATCTCTGCAATACCGGTGCATTTTTTAAATGTTAAAGTCTAGCAAGTATAGAAAAACACAAGTTAATCCTACAAAATATTTACAACGATCGTAACTTCCTATTTTGCATCAATATCCCAACCGACATAGTCAACCCTGCCTGAGTTGTTCTCAGGTATACTGCATATTTCTTTACCCTCTGCTCTTCCTTCTCCCTTACAATCCTAGTAAGACAATGCTGCTGTCATGATTACCAAGAATCTGCCCATGCAATATGTATGTACTGTAGGGATTTGTTGTTCTGGGGTGTGTGTCTAGGTCATCAGAAGCTAACCTCCCAGTCGGTGTCCTTTACTTATAAAATACTGGATACTTAAAATTTGATTTGTAACCCTGTTTCTAAAACAGCAAATCTGACATTCTCAATTACTGAAACACATTTTCTTGGAAGTTTCCCACTTGGCAATGTGAGATGTCAGATGCCCTGTTCTACAAATAGAGTGTCGAAAAAACAGGTCTTTATCCACATATAGACAAATTTTACTGAACATTTTGGGTACAACAATACGCTATTTGTATTACCATAAAACAAGACTTTTGTTTAAATTACACTTTTCACTTATAGGGCAAAAAAACAAATAGACACACAGTTTTGGCCTAGTTTTGTTTGTATTTTATTGTGTTATTATAATAGGTCTCTATATGCAAATTCATTCCCTATATGGTAGATTACCACATTCGTAGATAAGCATATGAATCTAAAGATATCTCAAAGTATATGGTTGCTTGCCTAAATGTAGAGACAAAAAAAGTAGGTGGTGAGTAATATCAATTGAAACATCAAAATATTTATTTGGGTCTTAGCCAAACAGTAAAAACAAATAAATCAAAACCACAACTCCTAAATAGCTATACAATGTATGTGATATCATACACAATAACAAAATACAAGGTTAGTAGAAATTTGTAAGAATCCCTTTAGGAAATTGCCACTTTTTGAAAAATTCTCAAATTGTTTTGGGGTAATACCAAGCTTCCCCAGTGGAAGAATCAATAAACAGCAATGTTCGCACAACCTTAATGTTCAATTTTTAACTCTCTGGGTCTAGTCTCTGGGGCAGGCAGGCACAAAGATCCTCACATGGTGGGAACCCAAAAGTCAAAAAGATCAACCAATTTCCCAAACTGCTCGTATAGCTGAATGCTTGTCGAAGAGTACAACTTCCACAAGCAGGTAAAGTCTGTGAGATACATGTGATAACCTCAGAGACAAGGTTAGTGTTATTATCACAATCAATTGTGATAATGAAATGTTAATTTAAACTTTGGCAAGTAGGATAGCTTACCAGTAAAATATAAAGATGAGGAGCACTATATAATAATATAGCATCTTGCTAAACTAAGAATGATGCTATAGGTCACCTTGGAGTTTCATGGAATGCATACATTTTCAGTGGTTTGGGATATTCTTTTACTTTTCAATAAATAGAAAACAACTGACATTGCAATTTACACTACATAACAACCCAACATGTTTCTGTCAAGCTGTTTAATTTAGAAAAATATTCTATTGTAATAGGTGTTCAGTGGCCTATTGTTAAAGAAGCACTGCAGGATATACTCCTGAAAGTTCAACCAGAGCTTGGGAACAATTTTCATGCCATACATTTTTAAAGTAAATAAAACATATAGTGCATCTTTCAGCAGTGATCTATGAGACTAGTAGAGAATAATAGTCCAGTTTTCTCTGAGCTATATATCTGCAAAAAATATTGCACAAGCACACACAATGGGAATTTACTGTGTTTCCCCAAGGACAAAATGAGGTAAATCTATTTTTCCAGAGTTGGAACAAATAAACAAAACCATCACTAATACAAAGTAAAACACTTGAGATATTGAAAGTATAATAAAATGCAAGCATACAAATGCAAAATGTTTACCGGTCTATGAAGTGAGTACAAAGGGATCAAAATTTGTTACTGGGGCAACAAGTACTTCTAACTTGGCTCACTTTTCAATTCAGTTTCTTATCCTGCTATTTTCTTAAATGCAGCTCGTGGTCAGTTGGAGATATTGCTTTACTTTTAAGGTTACTATGCAGCGAGGAATTTAATTTCCTTGAAATTTTGCTTATACTGTATTTCAAGGAAATGAGATTCTGTTCAAGTAGGATGAAACCTTAATTCCATCTTTCTCCAATTAATAATTCATGTGTAAAAACTCTTTGATAGATGTTTAGATTTGATAAAATAACTCAGTGAATAGTTTCATTAAAAAACAGAATTATAAGAACTGACAAAGAAGAAGCTCATATTTTCCTAATCTCCTGTACTACTTAAAAGAGTTGAGGCATCTTAGACAAAAAAAAAAGATGAGCACAGGCAGGTATAGGTGTGTTACATATGTATGGAATTATTGTCAGTGTTTCAGTTTTAAAATAAAAAGCTAAATTAAAAACTAGAAAATCAGAGGTCATAGCAGTAGATATATATTAGAGCAGCATAGGTTAAGTAAAATGTTTAAAATGCAAGTGTTCAGTATTTCACCTGTAAAAGCGTAGATACACTGGCAGCCTCTGTATTATCAAGTTTTCATGTCTGCACTCTCTGTTCACTAGTAATAAACTGGTTGGGCCAAATGGTTGCTTATTCTGCTGACCTGTGTAGTTTCTCCTGTCGGCCTGCACCTACTTGTGAAGTACAGAATGCAAAAAGCAGAGGAAGAGTGGTGAAGCAGCATTTTCTATACATAGGCCACTGGAAAAGTAAGTATATCCCTGCTTTTTTTTCAGATGAGCTATCAAAAGTGACCTTGCGGTGACCAGACCACATTAAGCTGCGTTGGCAGGAGGCATTCATCGCCCCTGATTTAATAAAGCTCTCCAAGGCTGGAGAAAATACACTTTGATCAGTGAAGCTGGGTGATCCAGCAAACCTGGAATGGATCTGGTCCAGGATTCAAAAAGTTTACTAGCAAATGATTTTAAGAAATTTATTCCAGGTTTTCTGGATCACCCAGCTTCACTGAAGAAAGTGTATTCCCTCTAGCCTTGAAGAGCTTTAGTAAATCACGGCCATCATGTAAATTAGTGATCCAGATGGATGCACAAATCAGGTTGCCTCTCATTTAGCAAAGTACATGAGAAAGTTATGAGTAGTGTTGGTGTTCGAATTCAGGTTGTCCTATATACGACCCGAATATGGCTGTTCGAATTCAGATAGACCTGCCCTCAAAAACACAGGATTTGAAGCAAATTCGTGTGTAAAAAAATGTGTTAAAAAATAAAGAATCTTTAATGTTAAAGTAATTTATTGAATGTGTGTGATTTGTGTAACTAACTTTTATTTTTTTACAGGTTATCCCACAATGACACAATGATTCCCACGGCTGCACAGTCGTGGGAATCCTCCTGTCAATGTGGGATCCCTGGGCACTAGAGATTAAATGATGACAAGTCTCCACATTCATCATCTCTAGTGCTCTGTGATTGGCCGGGGAAAGGTAAACCCTGATGACAGCTCAAGTGTCATCAGGATTTTCCTTTCCCCAGCCAACCACTGAGCACTAGAGGTGAATGAATGGGGAGACTTGTCCCTATTTGGCCTCCAGTGCCCTGGGATCCAGTGGGACTCCTGTGTTCTTGGATAGAGAATCTCTATCCAAAAACACATACTATAGTTACGCTAGGGCTGCAAAAGCAATCAGGGGAGCGGATCTGTCAGCTCCGCTCCTCTGTTTGCTCTTGCAGTTTTTCACAGTCCCGAAAAGAACCCCAATTTTCCCCCCATTGACTTTATTGGTGTTCCAATTCAATGTTCGATCACCGGAACAAAATCCCTCTATTCGATCGAATATCTGTTGAATCAAATAGTGAGATATTCGACCAACACAAGTTAGGAGTATTTGTGACCCAGGTACCTGGTATTTGTAACCAGGTACCTGGGCAAACTATGACAGATTGGAACAGGTCTGCAAATAATTCAGAAGGGAAACATGCACATTCCAAACAGATGCATAGCTAAGAAGTGGTCACAGGCAGGTTGTATTCTCCCTGAAATACACATTAAAGAAGCAGTGAATGAAGCTCATCGAGCAGTTATATCCAAATCAAGGTAATACCATGAATATATATATTACAATATGCTTATTCATATACATTTATAGACTTTATACTTGGTCTATAAGGACACAGGACCCTCCACACATATAGACTTCCACTTAAAGGAGCATGTGTGCATGTGCCAACACTTTCCAGAGCCCAATTGAGCAAAAAATATTAATGTTTACTTGTGTACCAGCATACCAACTACATACACTTGCATATGTTGACATGATTTATGTCTTTCCTACTTTCATATATATAAGAACTAGAGTATAAAGTGTACTCAATTTTCCCTATTTAAAATGTTAAATAGCCTTGATGTAATAGCTTTGAAGTTGACTAAGCTATTTATTCATTTGCATGTGTGTCTCATATGTCCCAGCTCCCTTATTTGTATAAACCGCAGATCAATACATTGCTTTAGGAATAATGATTTAATTAAGATAAACACTTTGCTAAATATTTGTCTCCATGGCCAGTGAAAGACAATAGTAGATAGGGGATTTTCAGCATAATCCCATACTTTGTCATGAATAACAAAGGGAATATTCTGAAATGACATTTCAATTTAATTTACAGGCAGTGCATTCAGCAAGTATAATAAGCATTTTATTTTTCATGAGATACAGTACAACCCCTAAATCATACATTATATTATTAAAAGGGCTGATCAACTTCAGTGCTTTTAATTTGCAAACTTGAACATTAACATAAAATGTACATTGTTTATGACTGGTAGATAGATTAATGGACAGGTTAGTGTAACAAGGGATGAACCATTGCATGAAGAGTGATTGGTGATGAAACACTGTGATGTGCAGCTAGTAACGATGTACATTTATAAGCAGTGACTGTTCAATAAATGAGGTTTACTTTTCTTTGAATGATTATAGCAGTTACGGGTGTGTATAAGGCATTATATCTGTTAAAAGTGCATATATTAATTTCAATACATTTGGCCTGATTTATTATAGCTCTCCAAGGCTGGAGAAGATACACTCTAATCCCTGAAGCTGGGTGATCCAGCAAACCTGGAATGGATTTCTTTAAAGTCAGTTGCTATTTGCTAGCAAATGTTTTGAATCCTGGACCTGATCCATTCCAGGTTTGCTAGATCACTCAGCTTTACTGATGAAGGTGTATCCTCTCCAGCCTTGGAGAGCTTTAATAAATCAGGTCCAATGATTCAAGTATAAACCTAGGCTACAAATCGTGGCTGTACCATCTAACATTCAACAGTAAGCAAAAAAAATGTCAATAAAATTCACATAAATAAAAAGTATTAATAAATGAATAAAACTAACATCAAAGTAACACGTGACAGTAACAAAGACTTCAGTGACAGGGACATAGTCTAGAGTGACAAAAGTCTCAGTAACAAGTGCTTGTCTAAGAGTTACATTGGCTGGGGTGCAGTCTGGTATTGACAGGGAAAACATGTAGTGTTTACCTTTCCTATAATAATATATAATATAATAAATTATAATATAATATAATATATTTTTTTCTAATATAAGAAAAAAATAATTAAAATATAACTGTGCGCCTATATATTACTACCTTTTTGGATAGGAGATTGTGTCAGTCCTATAAAAGGGTTCTATGGAATCTAGTTTGCCAATAAAAGAAAGAGGCAAAAAGCCTGATGGCAGAAGTCATCATTGTGAGAGCCTCTCCCCGACAACGTGACTCCAGTGTTGTGGGGGTCTTCTAATGTGGTGCTTAATGGAATCAAAACATTGAAGCAAGAAGATAATCACCATGGCCAATTATTTACAAAAGAAGAAGTCAGCAATGGCATCTTTCATAAGCTCTTCATAAAAAGTTTACTTTAAATGGTCAAACTAGTATAAGGTTTAATATTTTTATATATGGGTCAATGAAATATAGAAACAGAATACCCCAAACCAGAAAAAAAATCATGTTGTGGGATTCACTTAGATAAATGCTTTTAAAATATCTTGGAGGTTTGTGCTGCAAATATATTGTGTTTGCTTATTGGAATTCATGAGGCTGTACCCATCCTGTGCATTGTATAGATGTGCACTGAAGCAATAGACTGTAAACAAAAGCAACAGGTGTTATGCCTAGGAGAAATGAAGTGATTTTAAGCTTACCAACTGCATATTAATCTGTCTTTCTTCCTCACAGCATCAACAATTGGAAACAATCAACAATTGGATACAATTGGACTTGCACACAAAATGATGGTGTTCCAGCAATAAAATCATAAAATACTTATGCAACAGGCAGAACATTATGTACTGTATGTCCTTGCATTCCCTTCATATACTTTAGAAAAAAGTTTTTTTTTTTGAGGGCTTTGCAAAGCTCTTATAATAAACATGAAAGATAATATCTATAGTCTAAAAGAAGCATATTCCAGCCAGTGTTTGGTCATGAGATGTTGCTAAAGTCATTGGTCAAGTGATCACCCACAGAGGACCTCTAGGGACTAAACAGTTATTCCTAAACATATAACTTCTACTAATGAGGTTCAGGGCTTACACAGGTTTGACCTAAACATTCAGCATTTGGGGCTATGCCAGATTTATGTGATTTTCCTTGGCATTTGAACTAAGATAATCTGTCCTAAAAGGAAAAATAATGGGAGCATTTGTACAGCGGCCAAAACAAGGACCTTAGTATCTCCAGTAACTATTTTCATGAAATATGATTTTCAACTGTTTCAGTAAAATAAATTGCCACAAATTTCATTCAGTGGGAAATTTGTCACAATTTCAATGATATCTTATTACTTCTGGTCTTACCCCACCTATAAATATGTCCCCCTAAAGTCTACCCAATTCCAGAGTCTTCTTATCACCAGTATACCAACCCTCCTCCTACTCCTTCTGCGGCTCCTGCTGCCTCATTATATTTCACATGCTGATATAGGCAAGAATGGCCTTCTGGGGAAAAAATGGCAGCTAGGTGCTTACGACTGTGATGTTGCCACAACTCACTTAAGATGGGCGTCCACTAGGTGCAAAAATAGCACATTTTCCAAGCTGGTAGAATTACACAGGAGATGGTAGAGTAGGAAAAGGTAAAGAGCAAGGGGAAGAAGCGGGAAAAGAACAGAGTGCATTTTTAAAAAATAATTTTGCATTGATACATATCCATCATGTCAGTACCCAGCTACCTATTCTTTTTTTTTACAATGATATGACTATTTGCTTTACAAATGGCCGCAATTTAGTTCTAATAAAATTCATCCCCCGGAGATTTCAACCAAGTGTGAGTTTTTGATCTTTAGTCAGGATTCATTGACCGCCTGCAAATTATATCTAGGCACATTTTCTCATCTAAACAATATACTTTTAACAAGAATTTATAGCAAAATGATCATTCCTTTCCATAATCAGAGGCTCTGACCGATGAGTTCCTGTTTCTTTAGCACTCATGTAGCAATGTAGAAACATCTTAACTTGTCCTCCACAGTGTCACATTGATGGTTAATATTTGATACACCTTTGCATCAAACTTTAAGTGTGAATCTGTACTAGCACGTAATGAATGTATAAATAAGGTGGCAGAAGCAGATTTGCTTATAGAAGTGTCAGATGTCTATGAGTACTGGCCCGGAGGGTCAAAAAGATTATTATATCTATCTATAAAAGGAAAATGACTCTAAGTCATAGTTATATATAAACTCTTACATACCTTTGCTGTCAATTTAGAAAATCCAGAAAATCTAGTCAAAAAAAGAATTTTTGTGACAATTTGTTAACAAATGCAGCTCAAATTTACAAAGTTTTTTGCAAGGTGTTGCTACATAGTATTGTCATAAAATAAGGAGAAAAAAGGCGAAATAGGGTTGAGGGACCCCCCTGTGAAAATACATCCTAAGTGAAAAACTGCATTTTTTCTAAAAATGAAAGTATAGCAATAAAACACCATTATAAAGCCACCCTCCAACTTTTTTTGAGTCAATTGTATAGCCCCTAAATACAGTGTTGTCACCAGAAATGCTGGGCAGGGAGGTCACCTATGAGACTTAGGAGAACGAGTCACTTTTCTATAGAAAGGTTAAAATATAGTCACTAAAATGCATGTTTAAAGCAAGTAGGGTTTACTTTTCACTTAGGACACATTCCAATGTCCAGCCATCAATTTTGGCAACAATAATATATCCAATAGCGTGTCAATGGTTAGTAGATATGCCACATCCTAATAGCTTGTTAAACTTAAATGAGAAAAACCAAGCTTTTTAGAGATATTAAAGTGGCAAGAAAAACAAATTTCATTTCATTTCTATTTTTTAAAAAATAGGTATTTTTATCATTTTAGATAAAAACAGTATATATAAAAACTTTTGTACATGTAACAGAAACCTCCTCAATGTACATAGGAACCATAGGAGCCAAATTTTTGGCCCCAAAATAGGTTGGTGTAATAACACGCTTCATTTCTTTCTCAACACGTTTCACAGATACAAGTCTGCTTCATCAGGAGTATTTCTTGGCTTCATAGGAAAGATTTAGGGAATTCTGACAGCCACACAAACATAATAAAAATGATAGGAGGTGCTCATCTGTCTGGTGACTCCATGCTGTGCGCCATCGCAGTATAAAACATGGTTTATTCTGTCTATTGATGTAATTTGCAGCCGCCAGGAGAACTAAGATAGCAGCATCCCCTGCTTCCCTTTAGCCATGCAGCCTGATGTATTTTTGGCATCTCCAGTACCATCCTGTGAGACAGGGCGCAGCTGAAGGGGATTCTAGAGGCTGTTCAGCTCCTGATTTAGTCTTGCACTGCTATTGGTTGCTGGGATTTTATAGCCACTCAGCTCCCGGTCACCAGTGTCTGTTGTAGCGTATAGCTAGGCTAATTTGTGCTGAAGTGTGTTTCGTCTGATATACTGTTGCTGACTTTGTTTCTGACCTATGAATTTATGCTGCCTGGACTGACCTTTACCTGTGACCCCGACTCTGCTTGTGTTTTGCCCTTGTGTACTTTGTTTGGTGGATGGATATTCTGTGTATGACTTTTGCTCTGTATTCTGGATTGGTCTCTGTTGGAATCTTGGTACTGATTTATTTAAGTTCTGGGGGCAACCGAGTGCTAGGAGACGCAACCAGTCTCCCGAGGCTGAACGGGGGCTTACTAAAGGTGAAGGCTGTGGTGTTAGATTGCGGGACTGGTGTCTGGTGAGGACTGGTGCTGACCTGGGCCTTACATTAAATACCTTTTCATTGTAAACGAGGGGAAAACTAGTAGAAAGTTTAGTTTTGTTTTTAGATATGTTTTTTGTTTTGGCACCTAGTTATGTTTTTATTGTTGTCTTTTTATATCTGACCCTTACCCACTCTATATATTCCTTAATTGTTCCTTTTCTTTTTTGCATAAGTATGTTGTATATTACAATAACTTTACTGGATCTGACTGTTACTAATGATGATAACGATTTATTAAAGCAGTATATTTTTGGAGATCATTTGACACATCTTTAAACATATTTTTAGTGGCTATATTTGAAATGAATAGGAAAATAAACATTGACTCTGTGAGCTTTTTATGAGCTGACTCTCTTAGGATTGGCTATCAGTAATACTGACAACAGAAAGACTGATAAAGGTTTCTCTGCTTGTAATCTCTCAATCAGACTTTGCTTAGAGATCCAGTTGGGTTCAGGAAAAAACAGACATAATTAAAATAAACCTTTTTACAGATCTGGGCAATTTAAACACTACATATAAAGAAAATTGAAAATGTGCAAATGCCCCTGCTATGTTTGCATATGTACATACAAATGTAATGTGTCACATAATGAAGTAAGATGCAGGCTGCCATTTCCTATTTGCTTACCTAGAATAAAGTCTTTGTGGCTTACACATGTTTTACAAATATATATTACATGTTTAAAATGACGTGTTATATTATTTTACAAGTACATTATTTTTTGCGTTTTTATTTTTTTTTTCAAACTTTGAGTACAGTGATCCATTCATAGGTTGGTTTTCATGCATACGTCAATGCTGTATGGTTGTTAAACAAATGTACATGTGAGATTTCAAGATATTAGGGTTTTTTTTTTTTTGTTTTACACACTGTTAAGAGTTTTTAGTCTGCCTTAACAGCTGAAAGTGTTCTAAGCATGGAAAGGCTGCTACAACACAAAAGGTGGCTTTAGAAGTTTGTTGCTGGGCACAACTTTTCCTTTAATAACTATAATTTGTTAGTTATGTAATTAGGTTTTAAAAGACAAAAGTCCATCAAATTCAACCACTAGTAAAAAACATACTAGAACCAGCATGCTCCAGAGAAACCATTCATTCATTGTTGATCCAGTGGAAGGCAAAAGAAACTCTTATAAACATGGTTTAATTTGCTCCAAGAGGGGAGAACATTTCTTTCTGATCCTGATCTTTAGTCATGGTGTTCACATACACTTTTACAGCTCAGATAAATTATGTTCCAGTTCAGTTCACTGGTCTGAAGGAGATCTGAGAGGACCATTGTCGCTGAAACTAAGGTTTAGAAAACATAATTTGTGAATTGCAGTCAGCTGCTAATTTCACTTTAAATCTGATAATTTTTTTTGGAACAGTGATTGGACCCGAAATGGATATTGGCCTGTGTGAAGTAGCTCTAACAGAACTTTAAATGCACAAGGCATTTGGAACTTCCTTTACTTACAATGATGAGTTCAAGCTAGCAACAAACAAATCAAAGCCCAGCTCTAGCTAACATATATATAAATAGTAGCAGTTTTCATTTTGAAAAAAATATATAAAGTTAAATTGTGTAAATAAGGTGGATCTTGTAAGCAATTTGTCAGTGAATAGTGTGTCCCTGACCACTTCTGCTGCACAGCTTGGTCTGTATGTAAAAGTGAAAGGCAAAACATATATGAAAGCATGTGACACTAGAAAGGGAAATTATTCACTGAATAGTGTTAATGAGACCTCATAACTGAAATTCAATTAATTAAGTAACAGTCCAAAGACAGTAAGGAAAGAGGCTAGATGATGCTGGGTGTCAATCAGCTAAATAATGAGGGAGGCTTTGTCTGACTTGCTGCAATGTATAATGCTCAATGTGAGAACCTTACAGTGTGCACTAAAATCAGAGTAATTTCAGTTAGGCATGATTGAGAATGCCTTTGACATTCTTGTGAAAATTTCCTCGAACCTCCAATTGGTCCGCGACATTTGGCGAACCCATTTTCGCGGACCCATTGGAAGATCGAGGAAATCATCATGTGGCCGTGGTACTCCTTCTGTTAGTGTGAGTCCCACGGCTGTGCTAATCATGAATGAAAATAGCCGTGGGAATCATCCTGTGATGATTCTCACGGCTGCATTCATTGATGAGCTGTGAGAATCATCACAGGATGATTGCCACGGCTGCTTTCATTCACGATGAGCACAGCGGCCGGACTGTTTTCTTGGATAGAGAATCTCTATCCAAGAACACATATTACAGGGCTGCAAGAGCAATCAGGGGAGCGGAGCTGTCAGCAGGTCCCAAAAGATTCGTTCTCGACGGCCAAATTTACACTGGCTGTTCCCGCTTACATGTTCGGTAAGTGAGAACGGCCCGATTCACCACGAGATAGAATTTTAAAATTTCGCTCGCTCATCCCTAATTTCAGTACAGGAGCCTGTAAAACTTTGCAAAATGAAAGGTAATGCTAAAGTGCCAGTATTTAGTATACTGTTCTGGAAAGTCCTTCTACTTACAGTAGGTTTACCAGACAGCTGAGTACAAAATAATTCTAAATATATATTCTTATTTCAGCAAATCTAAATTTGTGGAAAAGCCAAATACACTGTGTAACCTAGAAGATGAATATTCCAGACAAGTCACCTTATTAACCAAATAGGAGGTCTTACAAACAGACCTTCTTACACAAAGTTCTATCAACCTGGACCATAATTGCGGGATGAACACAGAAAGAAGACAATATTTTTACTCCAACATTTTCTAAAAAAGATAAATTGCTAGATATTACCTTGCCATGTAAATGGTACACTCGTTCAAATGACAGATCCTGCAGTGAGGATGCTTATTTTCATGAAGATGAAATAGAATCTCATCCACATATCCCATGTAAATGTCATTTTTTTATGTGGCAGCCAATTGCAAGCAGATGGTTACGTATTGTTAGGGGCACTGAGAATAAACCATTCTTCAACATACATCATTCTTGCTGTTTTTTTAGATGCTGTGAAGAAAAACTACCATTTTAACTGCTTCCCACATGCAAACTGTTTATTAACATTTCTTAGCAGGATGCCCTGTGGTGAGGATATGTTTATATGCAGACTATGGAGGAACTAGCAGCTAGTGCCCATTCTGCCTGCTAGATCTGTTACCACACTGTAGCTGACAGCTTTGCTGTCATATACAATGATTGTGTACTGATCAGCAGGGCTCCTAATCATATGATCATTTTGACAGTCTATCAGAATGATCACATAGCTGTTTACAAACAAGCTGCTGTTGTCCTGCTTATCTGTCACTGTGCTTTGCAGAGACATGGCAATATCAAAGAAGCAGCCATCTAACTTTGCATGCTGATTGTAAAAAATTTAAACAAAAACAACAAATAATCTATTTAGATAGTTTAAAAAAAATACATAATTTTTAATTTTAATTAAAACAGTGTAAAAGTATTTATTAAAACAGTGTACCCAAATATATATAAAGCCTTAAAAATGTTTAAATGTCATTATTGCAGAAATAGACAGGTCCATTGTCCCTTTTGCGATAATGCATGTTACCCGCCTGATTGTTCCAGGTTTCTGGTAAAAAGCTAAGCTGTGCATGCTTGGTGTCAGCATTAGTTGTCAGGGAAATCCGCTTATCCCGGGCTTTCTTTGTCTATGTTGGGATGAATGAAAACTTCATTCATCCCAACATGATTTACTTCATCCCAGCAAGACGTCCAGAAGAGGAAGAAGAGAAGGAAAATGTCAGTGCCTAAAACTGGACCACCGACAGGCAAGTCGGCCAGGTTTAGTTCCTTCTCAGGTCTATGTATAGCCCAAACTTCTTTTTTGAAAGTAAGATAGAGCTTAAACCCTGGCTAATTATTTTTTGTTGTTCTAGTACCAATAGAAAAAGAAAACAACAGGATAATATTGGTATTTTCCCCAAGATAGGAGAAATTTCCGTCTTCTTTCATGGCAGACTATCAACCTGTAGCCTTCAACGTGATTGTCCTGATCATCAGCATAAAAGGAAATCATACAAAGTTTTTCAATGACTTCTTTGTGATTAGTTCAGTAAATATACTGAATATAGAATATATTGACATTAATTATTTCAAAAATTTAGTTTTGTATACGTAGGCATATATAGTTTAATTTTGCTTAATTTGCATGTTTCATTAGTTTTCTATGAGGTTTTTATTGAGGTAATTATTTCAAAAACTAGAGCCAATCTAGCAAAACCAATACTGTATTTGGAATCTGTGCATCAAACATAAACTTACTAAAATTACTTTATTCTGTGTGGTAAGAAAATGTTTGTTGACCAGTGTTATCAATCAGAGGATTTATCGGCCCACTCAGATGACTGCAAAGTTGGTTAAAGTAGGGCTACAGTGTAAATCCAAAATATTCCAAGTTAATGAACTAATAGAGAAATACTGGCTAAAAAATACATTTAGGTAAAACTAGAATTAAAAAGGTCATTATTTTTAGATCTATGACAAATTTTAAAGGCTATAATAAAATAAAATAAAATAAAAATGTATTTTTTGCAGCAATATTGTAAATTGTTCTGAGCTTTTTCCAATTTAAAAAAACAAAAGAATAAACAGACAATATTCTATTGTGATCAATGACAAAAGCCTTTAATCAATGCAGTTTTAAAATAACAATGTGTCAAGGTCTCTTTGGAAAGCCTTACATTTAGACAAAATATCTTTGCAGAATGTGTGGTCTTTGGATATCAATGTAAGATCATGAAACCTGTACTCTGTGTTTATAAATCAACACAAACAGTGCAGATTTTTGTGGACATTTACTGATCCTTTATTGTAGTATTTTTATAAGATACATTTTATTTTTATAATATTTTCTAAATTGCAAAGTCCACCTAAACTAAAATGAGGACAGAAATTTTTAGAAAGTCGGTTTAACGTGCAGGAACTAAGCACAGTACAGTTACCGATAGCAATCAATCGATGTTATCTTTTTTGTTTTTTGGCTAAAAAAATTGAACTTTAGCAGTTAAACTTTTTTGTTCATTAGTTATCAGAATTTGGTTTAGTATCTAAACAAAAAAAAATTTCATCCATCAAAGTAAATGCTTCAATAACCAATTACCTTTGGTAAAAACTGCCTTATGTTATCCTAAAGCCACCAATTAGATTTCAAATAACAAAGTAAAACAAATTGACTGATACATATGGAATACCATAGTGAAACAAATAATAAGTAGACTGCATTAGGTGAATGCACTGGGCCTGGGCCTCCCCAATGCTGGAGAGGATACACTTTCATTTGTGAAGCTGGGAGATCCATCTTCTATCTTCTCTTCCATTTTCTTATTTGGTCTTCTATCTCCGTCACCTGATCTCGCACTTCGCAGGTGCCAGATTGGGTGATGTAGCCGCTGTGAAGGGGAAAAAAAGAGAGTCGATCTCACTGTGCTTGCGTGAGATCGGCATCATCTCTTTCCGCTTGGTGGAAAAATGCCCCTGGTCAGCCAGAGCCGCCCGGGATGCATAACGTAGGTATCCTAAGAGGTTCTGTGCTCCCATTAAGTCTGGAATGGATTCTGGTCCAGGATTCAAAACATTTGCTAGCAAATAGAGACTTGAAGAAATCCATTCCAGGTTTTCTGGATCACCCAGCTTTATTGCTGAAAGTGTATCCTTTCCATCCTTGGAAAGCTTTCATATATCAGGCCCACTGTCTGACGGATTATGGACCACAGTCCACCAATACTGGTGGAAAACACGGTATATGAACAACTCAATTTTTCCTGTACGCTTAATTGTAATACATAAATATGCCTGTAAGTTATCCAATTATATTTCTAAAAATATAATGAAATGTATTTTTCATTTACACAAAAAAATCATGTCTACCAATCCTGTGTTTGTTTAAAACACTAGCTCAGTTACAAATATATCCCCCTCTGACTTAAAGTAAGCCATCTTCCCCTTGTCTCAGATATTTAGTAAAGTGAAATACATGGCCATAGCCCACTACAATTTTAGGAACTTGTGGCAAAATTCTTGATGCACTAAGACAGATTTGCTTTTAAATAATGAATACATTTCTACAAATCTCCAAACAAATTCCACTAACTAGCTGACTAACTTCTTGAAAATTTTAATGTAAAGTACATATTTTACCAAGCAAAAATGTTTGTGTCCAAACAGGACTTATACCAAGTTGGACTTATTCCAAAGTGGCCTTATAACGAGGTACCACTGTATATATTATATATATATATATATATATATATATATATATATAGATTATATAGAATTAAGCTTTCAACAAATTGACAAAGTGATCGTCAGAAAAACCTAAATGCTTGTCAACTGTGTCATGTCCTAACTCTAAATAATATATTTGATTGTTCATTTATTGACATTAAATATATCTAAAATCTATGTGCAAAAAAAAAAAAAAAACAGAAAAGGCTATCAAAACTGTAAAAAGAGAAAAAAAATCAGTTATTTCCCTAAAGGACAGAGAATATATTCTATTCCAAGTGATTTGTTTATTTGTATCATTTCAGGTGTAAGACAAGGCCCATAGTGGCATATAGTAGCATCCATCTACATTTATTATACATCATAAATGCACTGCTCTGTTACAATATGCATGGAAACTAATATGATAAGTGAATATGAAAGGAACCTGAAATAATATTATCTGTTTGGTATATCTTGAGCACTGAAAAGATTACTCCAGAAACACATTTGCAGTTTATTCACACATGCGGTTAGTTGTTTAGTCAGATATTACCAATTACCAGGCTTTTTCCGGCACAGGCCACCAAAGCAAGTAACAAAAGCATGTAATGGAGGGATCAGACAGCAGATTCTGCACCTTTACTACATACATAAACTTCACAGAAACATCTCAGCAAAGGAGAACATACAGTTGTGTTCTTTTTCAGGGGGAATGATAGTGGGTTGTCCTGCCTTCAAGCACCAAAATAGTGCAACGCCTAACAACAAGTTTATAACATTAGTTTGCAGATTAAAGTCTCAGCATTCAGGTTTTTCAGTGTCTGTTTCCTGAACTAGGTGGCGATCCACAAATAATAAGAAACCTAACCCCTCATATGTGCAACACTGTTTGGTGTATTGCAGTTTTTGTATTGCAAATATTATTGTGGATACAAAACTCAATAAAAACAAGAGCTTTTTTCTAAATGAGAATCTGCATGTTACTTACATTCTGTGTGGGACAAATAATATTTGCCAAATTATTTAAGAAATTTGGAAAGTTCTTTAGTTAAAATAAATCTGAACGCCAAAGAGAAGATTTACTATGTTTGTAGGAAAATCTATATTTCATAAAAAAGTTGTCCTAAATTCTTCTGAAACTAGCAATGCACTTTCTTGTATAAAAGTGTTTCTAGGAATGCCTGTTCTTATAGCTGTATATCTGCAGTGTGAGATCCCAGGCACTGTCTCTGACTGCTATTTCTTTGAGATTCAGTGATGTCACTACTGTACTGTTTTTCAGTCAAGGAATATGCAGTGTATACGTCATTTTGTTTCTGCTTAATTTAGAGCTCTTGCACAAGGAACAAAGTTGGCCAATCCCACTTGGCCAACCCAGTAAAATTCAGCAGTGAGCTGCGCAGCGGAGTGGTAGTGATCCCACATGCAATACTGGTGATTAGTCCTTTTCCTCTGTGCCTTTTATATCCCATATGAATTAGTATATACAAATACAGAAGCATTTAACAAATAGACAACTTCAGAGAAAAGTGTGGTAACAAATTTTGGTAAAATTATTTGGAAATCTATAGACAACACTGACAGCAACTCAAAGTGACCAATTACAAATCATTTTATTTTTTTACTTATTCCAGTTAGATACAGCAAGGTATAGGTATTTTAAGGTCTCAGTCTACTTAAAACTGATTATTTATTAAAGTAGCGATTATTCAACTGTTGCTTTTTCTGTGATTCAGTAGGTGTTGACTGTATAAGATAAATGCCTAATATCTGTAATGCGCCTGGGCACACAAACCACAACCAACTCCAGATATCCTTCAATCAGGCTTTATTCAATGTCATAAAGCACAACAAGGGTTAAGTCCAAACAAGCGAAGTACAAGAGGGTAAGGCAAAGACAGGTCAAGAACAATCCGAGGTCAGGGCAGGCAGCAGGCAGAATGGTCAGTAACAATCCGAGGTCAGGGCTGGCAGAGTTCAAGCAGAGTCAGTTTCAGACCAGGTCACTATGGAGATGACAAAAGCAGATAAACTTAAACCAACACAAGGACGCACCCAAGCACACTGTGTTGACCCCCCTAGCGTTCTAATTCTGTCATTTTTTGATGCAAAAAGTGATCCTATTTTTTTTGCGTAGAAATTTTTGTTTATATTGTGGGCCTGTAATTCTTAGGATTAACTCCCGGGTATAATTATTATATTTATTTATTATATTAGAATCATAAATTATAAAATAATACATAATTATAAATCATTATTAAAAAAAATATTGAAATATTAGCCCAAAACAATGTAATTTATCAAAAGATTTTTTTTTATCAAAAATTTATTAATGAAATTTTCCAAACAAGGGTGCAATATTATTGATAAATAATAATATAAATTATATGCAGATTTTAGAAAAAAAATATTTACTTCAATTCAGGAAGTGATCAAAAAGTAATTAAAAGGTCAGATCAAGGTCATGGCTAATAGAGTGCAAAATGTAAATCAGGGCACTGGGCAATGATGCTTGGTGCACTACAATATGTATGTATACTTTTATTATATGTTTTGATGTGTTTTTACTGTAAAAAAAAAAATTTTAAAGGAGATTACATAGTAATCTGCTTTCAAATTTCCCGCCCCCAGAATCCATCACTCTACCGCATCACCCGGAAGATGTCACACATCTTGCTGGGTGATGCGGTGGGGATGTCCCCGCCCTGCTCATTCCCCTGCTCGCATCTCCCGGAGGCTGATCCCTGGGTGACGCGAGCAGGAGAGTGAGCAGCGGTCATGCAGTAGGCGATGTCCCCGCTGCTCACTCTCCTGCTCGCATCACCCGCAGATCAGCCTCCGGGAGATGCGAGCAGGACAGCAGCGGGAGTAGATTCAGGGGGTGCTGCCAGCGGGAAATCGCCGCTGGCATCACCCTCTGGATTTACTGTTGGTGATCGCATCTGCAGTTAGATGCGATGCACCAAGCAGAAATCCTGCATGGTGCATCGCATCTAACTGCAGATGAGTGCATCGGGGTGGTGGGGACCCGGGCGGTATTTAAAAGCAGATTACTCCGGGGATAAGGTAAGAGGAACCCCCAAAGGTACCCCGAGTGTGACTTGGAGTTACCGCTTTTTGCAATTTTTCCCACCCCGAGTCACAGAGGCATTATAGCGGGCAATGGTGTACAGGACAGGCTCTCCTTAAATGGCCAGAGTGACCAATGACCTTGCGCCACCTGGCGCCCTCTGATAGGAGACTAAGTGAATCCTCTGCGGCCCATTGGCCGCAGGGAATTCAAACTAACTATGTCCCGCCCCGGGGCGAGGCAGCCGAGTGCCACGCCCTCGGGGGGTACAAGAGGGACGCATAGTAGCATGCGCACCTCTTCCCACAGTACCCCTAGGACGTGCACTACTTTGCACATGCAAAGAAGTGCTGAGAGCAGGAGTTTCAGTAACCACATCCGAAGGGATGCAAGGGATGCCGCCTGGCTGAACAGTAGTTTGGCCAGGACGGATCCCTCCGCCTGCAGAGAGAGACAAGCTGCGAGCAGAGCAGCAGCCTCAGCCATGCTGCCTGCTACAGCGGCGTCTCCCTCTGTGGCTGGGATCCCCAGGGACACCGCGGGCTCGCAGGACGGGTAAGTTCCTTACAATATCTTAGTCCGCACATGAAGGCTTAAAAAGAGAGCCAGACATAGGCAAAAAGCTAATTGTGGATACCTGCTTCTGGTGTGGAAACTGGTACAAGTCATTCAGCTAACTATCTCATGTTGATTAGTTTTATTGATGTAGTAAGAGAAAATTAGCTAAGAAAAACAATGAGACAATGGAACAAACAGTGAATTGCCTAAAGTATTGCTCTGGGTGCAAAGTATTGACATTTGATTTTTTGACATATACAAAATAACATAAATGGCTGCAGAAAAAATGAATAAATGTATTAATCCTAATAAAAGTTTTTTTCCTAAATCCGTTTTCCAGTTAAAATAACATGTACCCACTTTCTCCAATAAGAGTGCTAACAAGGTGGTCTTGCTCTGTTTCCATGGAGCAACATTTGCCTGCAATGACATGTACAGGTTTAATACAGGTGTTATCAATACACAGATAATTGGGTACACTAATGCTGTTCATTGTAAACGATTCCACTGCTGTTTACCAGGATATGTAGAGAACATTAGGATGTCTTACTAATATTTTTTAAAAGTCATTTTTAATCATTATCATAAATGTTTTTGATTATTACCCATGCACATCACTCTCAAAGTGACCTTTTTTTCTAGCATTTAGAAATTGGTATTGTTACTCTATCTTACCCAAGTCTTCTTAAAGTGCTTAATCTTTTTCAAACCACTGCGTTTGATTTGTGCTGTCAAATAGCAGGCAAGCTATTGTATATTCCTAATAGCAAGCATCCACAAGCTTAATTATTCTGTCATTTATTGAAGATTATAAAGGGGAATTTCATATGCAAACTAATGCAGATAATTTTGCATTTGTTTGATTATATGAGGTGCATGATCTCATGAATATTTATTTATTGTGGCATAGAGTTAAAACGTGTATTGACATAATGACAGTTAGGCATCCTTTAATCAAGAGTTTGTAACAAAATACACATTAATTATTAGACTATGAAACCTGCACAGAGACTAGGATTTATTCATTCATTTTTCTTTGTCAAATATATGGAATGAAAAATACACTTTGGCAGAAGAATATTCAGGTTTTATAAAATAAAGAAAAACATTTTTTACTTTTTATTCTAGTGCAATGTTTGTGGTTTTCAAAAAACATTTAGGATTTTGATATGACAAAGAATATTTAATGTTTAATATACAAACTGTGTACTTTAGGTGATGACCATCAAATAAAAATGTTCATTTTGACACCTGGCAATCAAAATGCTTCCAATAAATATTAGGCTTGTTCGTGAAAAGTTTCCTGGGATAAATTAAAATTTACTGTGTTTCCTTATAACCACAAATGAGATGCAGACGTTCAGATTCCAGATGTCAAATTAAAACTGATTGATGGCTGTTTGGAAAACAAAGACAACTTTTATTTACGGAAAAAATAATCCCTCCTATCATTTACAGCCAAAAATGGATTAGCTCCTGTTTAGATCTGCAGTTGCCATGATGTTGAACCAGTGATCAGTTATAACACCAATCATTTAAAGGCTAGGAGCTTGTTCAAGAACAAAAGAACACTAGCAACTTTTAGCTATATTACCCCAGGCATACCTTGAATGTAACTGTTTTGGGTAAGGTTTTGCAACAAATCGTACCCTAAATACTCCAAAAAACCTGCAACTAAACAGGTCCTGCAGAAAAAAAAGCTGGTGTGACTTAACGTCTGCATATGCATGCTGGAATTCATTTAGTTCTGGAATCTCCGGGGGATGCCAGCATATCAGGGGTTGGGCTAAGTCATCACCCGTTCAAGTCCAAGTCGAGTCCTAAGTCATTGACACCAAGTCCCAAGTCAAGTCGCAAGTCACCAATAATTCTTCCAAGTCGAGTCCCAAGTCAAGTCACTTCATTTATCCCCATTTGTACCCATATAGAAACAGAGCTCTGATCCTGTTCTTGAGCACAGGATCGCATTCTAAGTCCACGGATTTCTCCTCTGAAAGCTGAAGGGGGAAGGGAGGAAGGCAGTGAGACTTCTGTAACACAGACCCTCCCTTCCCTTCAGCTGTCAGAGGAGAAAACTTAAAATGCAAGAAAGGCGGGGAGGAAGGTAGTGTTATGTTACAAGAAATTAACTGCCTTCCTCCCCCACCCTTCTTGCCATCTAAGTTTTCTCCTCTGACAGCTGAAGGAGGGGGAGGGGGGAGGCTGTGTTACAGAAGCCTTGAGTTACTGCCTTCCTCCTTTTCCCCTTCAGCTGTCAGCAGAGAAAGCAAGTCACGAGTTGAGTTGCAAGTGGCTGAGGGAAACCCCGAGTCGAGTTGCAAGTCATTCATTAGGTGACTTAAGTTGGACTCGAGTTCAAGTAGCGCGACTCGAGTTCCAACCTCTGCAGTATACCATGTACATACCAGCATTGTTTTCTTAAAAGAAGACAGTGATCAAACAGTTATGTGTGTTTTACTGTAGGTGGGACATCACCTATCACATCTACATTATAGAAAGTGCCTAATTGCAATTTTATTTTGCAGAACTATACTTCCATTTTAAGATTTTTTTTTAATTGGGCCACTTTGTGTCCCTGTTGGAGAAATTCACCTAATTGTCCTGGTGAGGACTGTCACAAAGACAAAAAGTTGCCATCAGATCAAGAGTTAAAGGAAAATTCTTCAAAGGGTAACTCTGTTCTTATGACATCTCTCTAGGATGAAAATGTTCTTTACTTTGAAAAAATATATTCTCATTTCCAATTACATCTTTAGGACAGAAAGTAAAGAGAAATCTCACTGGAACAATGTCACGGTCCCTTCCGTGACAGAAGTTTGAGGATCTGTCAGACTAGCTGCATGTGTGGTTATCTGACAGCCTCTTTGGTTTTACTTGTTTCTGTGTTGTTGTGTGTAATGACCACTCCCCTTGCATCAGGTGCAGCTGGGGCTCATTACTGCTCCTCCATTTAGTCTGGCCTCACACTTCATGCTGTGCGGTTGATATTCACTGCTGGGTTGTGAATAGCTGGAGTGTCCTGCCATTCTGAAGTTCCTATTGATTTCTGCTTATAAGATAAGTTGCTGTTCTTTTGGTGTTTTGGTTTTTTTGTTAGGTATTTAGTTGTTTACTAGGCCTCAGGGAGACACTGGGTCCTTCATAGGGGAAGGGACCAGCAGTCTCAATCCAGACCCTACTGCTAGGGCTGTGCAGGGCTAGCAGGGCCTAGGTTCCTGTGTATGAGCATTCCTACCTTCAGGGGATGCTCATATGGTTAGGAGTCAGGGCTGGATTAGGGTGTATGCAAGGGGTGACCATTCCCTCTTCCTTATTCATTGGAGGCCTAGTGGTGTGTTAGCCTTTCTGTTACCCTCCCCTCCCTGTCATTCGTGACAAACACTGGGACAATGGAATCTGGTAAGAACAACAGGTATATTTTTATGCTTGCAAAAAGTTGACTCATGTTACCACATACTATTAGGCTGCAATACAGTATATCTCTTTCCATGATTTAGATACTACAATATCTAAAAAAAAAATGACGCATATTCGGGCCAATGACGCATATTCCACCAAGAAAAGTTTTTTTAAATTTGACTACAGATTAAAAAAAAAAGCACTCTTTTAAGGTATGAGTGGGCACATGACAAATGAGAGAAAGATATTTCAGTTGCTCTTATGTCTGTTAAGGTCTAACAGCAATCAAAGGCTATTGCCAGCTTCCTTAGTAATATTCAAGGCAATTAGTAATTCTCTTACAAAAGACATCTTGCTATATTTGTTCACATAATGACCCTTTTATACATACGCAGATTTGTTGACATATGGCCTCATCATGTTCTAGGTTGCGGCTGTCAAGACAAAAGCATTAAAATAGCCTTTCTGGATCCTACACTGCTAAAATATATTTCCTTGTAATTAGTAATTATCAGTAGCGTTTTATTCAGTTGATACTACAAGTACAACATGTAATTTTACCACATTAAACTTTCATTGTCATGAATTTTAATCAAGTCCCTAACAACTTTGATTAAATTTGAATAAGCTTGTAGATTCATCTTGAGGAAGTTTTTACAGTAAAATAGATGTCATTTGTCATCAAAGTGCTTAAACATTTCCCGAAAAGTGACCGATTTATTTCCCAGCACTGATTTGTAGTGATTTTGTATCAACCATATTACATTTTTTATTCATCTGTGAATACATTATAATTACCATATGCAACAACTATTGCCTCTAGAAAGCTTTTCTTTTTAACAAGAGTAGGGTTTATGGATACCTCAATTTACTGATGAGACTCTCATTTAAGGGGAATGAGTAGCACTTCATCTGTCCTAATTGGTAGTAACATATTTAAATGGAACATTTGTTATTATGCTTGGTAAAATAGTGGCAAGCTGCCAGAGATCTACCCATTTCATTATCTCATGGGCAATGGTGGAAAATCTGCGGTGCTGAAAATACCTTTATGTATAACACAGACATTGGACCTAATTTATTAAAGCCCTTAGAGACTGGAAAAGATAGACTATCATGGGAGAACCCATGTAAACCTACAAACCTGGATGAATTTGGCCCAGGATTGAAAACATTTGCCATCTAATAATAAATGGTTTTTAAAAAATCCAATTCAGGTTTGTTGGTTCACACAGATTTTTTAATGATAATCTATCTTCCCCAGCTTCGAAAAGCTTTAATAAATCAGGCCCATTGACCTAATAAATCATCAATCATCACATTTTTTGGTCAGATATGGCACAAACATAGCTCATAGCTTTTTGTAAAAATGTTCCTAGAACATCCAGAAATACATGTGATATACACTTTTATTCAAAAGTAAAATAAATCCGGACTAGGAGCTCTTACTTTAGAGTTCTTCATGATAATGGGTGACCATCTGTACCATAGGTTAAGTTGTGGTTTAACTTTCCTTTAAGCTGATAACTGTCTAGGAGCCATATACTATGTGATATTTGAAAGCTCCATATTCACTTCCATTGTTAAGGCCTGTTTACACCATATCTCATAGTAAATATAATTTATTATAATCTATATATGACCATCAGTTAAACCTGTCCAAGTATTCCTTACAATTATTACAGTTTTTAACAATCAGTATATAGAGGAGTTTTCCTAAGTCAACAAAATCCTAAACCAAACATTGCCTCTAACTACTTACTTGGGGAATCTGCGACTCAAACAGGTAACCTATATTATATGTTGGATAGGCTTAATTTTATAAATAATTTTACATGTCATATAGGATATGGGATATCTGGCTTCAAACTGTAAAAACTTACAGGATTATAGTAATAAGGTACTAGACATTTATTTTGCTACCATCCAAAAAAAATGAACTAATTTCTAAAGCGATGATGGCAGAATACGCAGAGAACTTAAAGGGAAAACTATGGCCAACTTGATTATGTATATTACAATAAAGGCCACAAAATCAACAGAAATTTACCTACCTAACAGTTTACAATGTGCACTGCCCCCCCTATTAAAAAATGACACATTTTGTGATATATTGTTAAATTCTTCCTTACCTTTATTTTTCGTTTACACTCATTTTCTTATTTGACTATATAGCTTACAACAAACTGTTTGATTTATCTTTCATGTTCTTTATCATATAATTGCATTCTATGTCCAACAAAATAACTATCCATGGATTTGATAGCTAATTCCTCCCTCAAAATGTTTGCATGTTGCTAATTATCTAGTGATTCACATCTAAAAACACTATAGACTCAATTTACTTAGCTATGACACACGCGTTAATTGCCATACCAATTGTTATCTTCAACAATGAAATTGTTGTTTTCGACTTTCATTGCAGAAAATAACGATCATTATGTCAAATAAGAATAGTTATAGCTTAGTAAATTGAACCTTATACTTTCAGTTTCATTCCACTACTGTTACAAATATAATGATGTGCGTTTCCTTTTGTTATTGTCTCTTATAAAAAATCATAAAATGTGTATTATAAAAGAGGAAGATAATTCTTCTACAGGATGGAAGAGTTTGATAGGTCTTACTTGTTTGGTGACTTAAAAAATATATCACATTAAACAAGAATATGTAAATGAACCTTTACTGAATGTACTAAGCTAATTGTAAAAGCATAACTATGCGCACAGCTGTGTTTAATTAATTTAAAATAATCTGTGCTCATACTTTGTTAGTCCCTGATTTATAAATTCAAGGATAGCTATAACATGAATCAAACATCACAGATGTTGAAATGCTAATACATTAAATAAAAAGAGGCCCCGAAAATGTTGTGCTACTCAAAAAGCCTGATAAATATGTTATTTTATTAAACAAGTTGCTATTATCCCCAACGTTTATATATGTTGCATGTAATATTCTATCCTTTCTGATGGGGGCAGGTATTTGCTGCAGTGTGATTTGAGCTGCAGCTCCAATCAGAAGGTGGAAAATGCTCAAGGCTGATATTTACACCAACATCATGGAGTTTACACTGTGCTGGGCTGTAAATGTAGCTTCTTTGGTGAACTATCCTAAAGGATTACAAGTTGGTAGAATTAAGGGATGTTTAGCCCAGCATCAAGTATGTCAGTGTACATATCTGGGAATGCTACGGTGGAATCCATGAATATTGCATGGAAGTATAGCGAGAATGTGATAAGAACCAGCTGAAGTGTTGAGGTGTGAAGTGTAGCATAAAGGTGGTAGTAAATTGTTAGTGGGTTGGATTTGCAGCATCCTGTCATGATGACAGTGTCCCAAAAACAGCAGGCTTCCAACAATAACGACATATTTGGCTGCAATGAGCACTGGATACTTACAGCAATGCATATGAGGAAATCAAAAGCTCTTTGTATCCAGGCTGTCTTCCCGAGTACATTTTTAGAATAATTTTCAACTTAGGTTGAAGTATATCTTTATGCTTAACCAACACAGCAATAGATTATATATGTTAATGTGAATATGACAAATTTCTACAACGATAACAGGTTCTGCTGTTTGTAATGTAAGGCCAATAGCTTCAGGCTCTATTTAAATATGACCCTATAGTTAGCAGTGAATATAAAAGAGGAGAAGCAAAGTCAAAACAAATGTATGTTGGTTAATCTTATTTTTAATGAATTCCATCATGAAATTACATCCTATCATTTTATAGCTCATTGTTGTAAATGGGTGTTTGTATTCCAGGCTGCAATATTATACAAATATCTGCATAAATCAAAGAATTGCTTTATATTAAAATGTCATATTATATTTTAGGTTTCTTATTCATAAAAACAATAAAGATATAATATCATCTTTTTCATGCATTGAATGAAGCTGTTATAGTAATATACATAAAAATAATGCATACATATTTATCATGTTTACGTGTTAAGGAAATATATTGGCAAGTATTCATTTCATTAGATTAATGCAAGTTCTATTCTGATTTGAGAACAAAACTTCCAAAGAAAATATTCATAGTCACATAACTCAGCTGGGTTTCAATTGGGGTGTGATTTAAAAACATTAATATGCACTATGGTACAAATGAAGCATATGATTAATTTAATTTATCTTCTTCTTTAAACTAAATCACATAAGAGATTCTTAATTCATTACACACAACCAATTTCTGTTACATGTACATTATGTTTATATTACATGATATCTTTTATATCCTGCTGAAGTTAATTATATATTTGCTTTGATTTGTTAATTCAATGGGTGAAAACATTGGAACTTTGTTAAATTATTAAATACAATCATCACAGGAGGTCTAACTGCGGGAAAGCTGTTGGGAACAGAGAACAAAATGGTGACAAATGCCTTTAGTTTAATTTTTAAAGAGAAAAACCACCCAAACTGAAATTCCAGGCATTGGGTTTGATTTATTAAAGCTCTCCAAGGCAGGAGAGGATACACTTTAATCATTGAAGTTGGGTGATCCAGCAACATGTAATGGCTTATAGTTTTAGATCAGAGTGTGGCCTTGTTACTTTTTAAAGTGATATCACCAGAAAATAATACATTCAGCCCTGTTTGAAATGTCTCTAGATTGGCACTCCAAGGTTCCAGTATATATTGTAACAAAAGAACACAACATAAGACTCTAACAATGACAATATAGCATTGATGTTACATCGAGTTTTCTAGAGTTGCTGAAATTCTAAAGTGACAACTCAGTGTAGACAATTGTGAATTCCCACTAACATTAGGTTTGGGAATTTTTTAAACATCCTTTTATAAAATGTGAAAATTTTGATGATAGGTCTACTTTAAAAGGTAATCCTCCTATCAAGGAAAGGCTGGCAACATTCTGTCAAATTAGAAGAGGGAGGCAAAAAAATGAGTGGTCAATGTATAAGCTTGAAGAAATATTGGAAGGTAGCTAAGAGGTTAATTAGGTTGCTAACATCACACTTATAACCATTCTGCAGTTTACCCACTCTTACTGAAATATTGTATGATATCATACAATATTTTACATCAGATTTAGGGCTATGCTAAGGGGATTGTTTACTTCAAAATGTTTTTGCTTTCCTATTCAAGTCCGTGAGAATAAAAGAGCTGCCCAATACAGGTCAAATATAGGTCAGCAGCAACTGTCATTAAGCTGTTACATTCAGCATGAGGACAGTCAATTTTCTGTAGCTTTTGCCATTAAAATCCCATTTTCACAAGTTGTGATGTTTTTGTTAAAAATGGCATTTTAACCATGCAGATGAAATATGAAGGTGACGTATTACCAGTTGCACCATCCCAGAACTCGGATGCCCCCAAGTACCGGATGCCCCCAAGTGTAAAGAATCACCACTTGTACAAGGATTGACAAATGCCCAGTAAACTTGGCAGACATTTCCATAGTGATTGAAAATGCTAGCGCAAGTTCAAATTGTTAGGCCAGTTATAGCAACATATCACATATACCGTGTTTTTTTTTTTTAAATTGTTTTGCAAATGGTTTTATTTTCTATGCAATCTAAAGACAAAAGCATAAATAAATAAAAAGCATGTTTTAACCTCCCAACCGCTAACCCCGTACTTTTTCGTGCAAAAAATATTTGCAATTGTCGATAACTCCGTACTTTTTCGTCTATATTAAAATCCCACTTACCTGGTCCCGCTGTGCTCATCCAGCGTCGGGTCCGTGTTCCAGCGTCGGTGTGTTTCAAACATTTTTTATATTCATTATATCTACTAGACCCCTATTCGGACATATTTCTGTAAGTTACAGGTCTACAATTAAAAAAAAATTTCATGAAAACCTGTAACGCTTTTGGTACAGAAATCTAGACATCAGTGTAACGCTCAGGTGGTTAATATAGAGCAGTGGCCGCCAACCTTTTCAGTCCAACAGACCTCTAAATTTACTGGGTCTGGTGCGCGCATGCGTGGGGAGCTGGGTGTCACTCAAAGGGGAAGAAACTTGCTCCATAGTGACGTCATGATGCAAGAACTCGCCCACTGTGTCTCTGGACACAATCCTAACAGGCTGAGCACAAGCCACTACACAAATCCAGGTCTTATGATGCGGGCCTGACTTTTTTTATACTCGGATGGCTAAAAACTGCTGCAGGAGAAAACCCTACTTCCCTTAGGAGCCACATAAGGTACTGGGATTTAATATACATCACTCCTGCAGAAGTAACCTCATGGATGTTATGCCAACGCCACCTATTTAATACATTTAGACCTGCTTCTTTAACAGAGCACCTGCGGTTTGAAATACCTGTCTAATCTCTGTATACACTTCATTATTCTCCTAAATACCGTACAGTCTAAAAGCAACAACTAACCCCTGAGGAAGCCATTATTGGCGAAACGCGTTGGGTATTTTGCAACCATAACAAGTCCCACTTTATTTATATGTTTAATATTGTATGATGTCAGAGAATCAATTGTCTTGGAGAAGTATCTAAACCTTGTTATGGGTAACAAGTAATAGGATACAATATATTGAATTTAAATTCTATGATAATTATGTATGAATCAAGAATGTACTAATACATAATTGCATTTTTTGCACAAAAATAGGAGCTTCAAACCTCTTCCTTTTTCTCTACACCACATTTATTCTGATTCAGACCTGCGGTGGGAGACTAGAAGGGTTCAGAGACACAACCTTCCCACATCCCTGAGCCTGCAATCTGTATGGGGGACGTGGATGGTGGCTCTGGCCAGTGCACCCCCCCAGCAGGGTGCTTCTCCTGACCCCGCTCGGGGGCGCACTGGCCAGAGCCGCAGACCACCAAAATTTTCTTGGGAACGGGACCACCGGTTGGGGACCGCTGATATACAGCACTACCAACAAAAAGCATTATTGTTACTCAGGCCATTTTAATTTTTTAGGTACTCTAACATCTGTAAAGTCAAAAGAATGATGGGGATTTTTATATTTTTTAATAGAATATAATTAAACTGTGAGATTTTTTGGTCTGATAAAAGGCCATAAAAGGGTCTGATCCTGAAAAATAAAACATAAATATAAAATCTCTGTTTATATTATGGTCTTACCTTTAATATGTCCTGATAATTGCACTTGTTGTTTTTATAAAGTTCTTATCTGCCCTTCCTTTCTTTTAATGTAAAGGATGTAATTCCATACTATCCAGAATGCATATCCTAAAAATATCCTCTACTCTGCCCAGCCACTGTATGATAGACCACCGGCCCCATTTAGATGTGCATGCTTTTATTCCATTAGTTACCAAGTAACTGGTCCGTAGATTGCACATAAAAAGTCTGTATTACCCACTGGCTAGTAGGGTGAGATTCAGGTTCACTCGAAATTGAATATGTAAGCCCCACAATCTGATATGTTAACAAAGCATGAACTTCTGAGAAGTGGGTATGATGACACTTGGCTCCCAGCATTTGTTTAGATGGTTGTCAGTGCCAGTATTGCCCCTAACAAACACCAGCCAATTGAAATGCTGCCTGTTGTATTCATTAGTACCTTTTAAGGAGTCTGTTGCCAGTAAACACAGGAGGAATGTAAAATTTAATATACCTATAATATAGGAGACTGTAAAGAAGATCTGTTAATGACAACACATAACTACATTATGCCAAGAATCAGTAGTAAACTTAACAAAAGGCAGTCCAAGGAACTGGAATAAGTGTTGTCACCTGAGAAGAGTTTGTAAGAAAACAAGATTTAGAAAGGTGTTAATAAAGTTATAATTTTGCCACTGTACATAATAATTAACACAATCCACTTTCAAGGGATTCGGTTTTTAAATTCTTGCTATGTACAAGGTCAGAGGATATGCACTACATCTGCTGAAGGCAGAAAAAGAAGAGACCATGCTGAGTAGCTACAAGTTCAGTGACAGGTGCAATCTGTCACTCATGTAATCACATAATGATAAATAATTAATGCCATGTGAGAGGGTATATGCAAACTGTGAAATATAAGGTTTCTTCTAGACATCAATGAAGAACACAATGCTATGTATTATTTATTTAATGTAAGTCTTCATAAACAAAAAGATAGAGAAATACTGTAGATAGCATTAATCTTAATCTTTAGTGTTGTGAGTATCTTTTTTTTCTAAATGTGTTGCCATATGTTGTTTTATAGAACAAAACTGCCAAAGAATGATTTAGTATGGTATCAAATGCAAGATTACACTAGTAAATCACTGTAGTGCAATTGCATTATATAGCATGGTAACAATAAAATAATATGCTGGAAAGTCTGTTTTTTTTTACAAAATACTACAATGGGCAATGAAAAATAATATCAAGCTAAAGGACAGTAAGGCAAGTGAATCACCATTCTTTGTACATGACTAACCACATAAACATAAAGAAGACAGAACAGCAGAATAGGGCTGTATCACACATTATACTCCTGTTCTCTCTCGCAACCCATCTCCAGGCCAAAACTGACTTTTCCCCATCATTCCAGGGCCAACTTTCCCTTCCCCTTGAAACACATCTTGCCAAATCAATGTTTTGCATACCTTTATTCTTACATCCAGAGGCCAATCCCATTCTATTGATGTCATCTTCTGGCCCATTTAGAACAGGTCTTTGGTGCAAGTAGTGTATACATTGTGTCATAAGACATCAAAGACCCAGCTAGCAATTAAATGTTAAATGATGCAGCATACACAGTTGGGCTTATAAATTGTTTTTGTTTTAGCAGTTAGTGAGGGAGGTGGGTTTAAATACACTTTGAATATTTCAACTTTCATAATCATAGATAGACCTTCCCAACAACACAGTGTCACAGGCAAAACCTACAGCCCAATGATCACAACAGAATTTTACAACATCTTATGGCCAAAAATATTACAATCTGAAGGCTGATGGTTCTTAGTAATTTAATATTTTCATAAATTATGTAATAAAGATGGAAATAGTGCTCAGCTACCATCAGTAACACATTTGTTTTGGAAAATTGAAAAATAGTAACAATATAGTACAATGTACACTCAATTAAGTAATGCAACTTTGATAAATTAGTCTTTAGCTATATTTATTTTTTACATATTGCAAAGCAATTTTATTGCTGTATTTCATCTGCAGTAAATACATACATCAGGAAAAATGCTTAAAAAATGCTCTTTTCTTTTATATTTTGTTAAAACTGTTTGTTACATATGAACTGCCAAGAAGTTGTATTTCACAGTCATGTCACAAAAGTTCAAATCGACAGCAAAAATGTGCCAGAACTGAGAATCCATGTACTTTTATTTTGATTGACTTTTATTCTGGACCGGTTATATCATTCCTTTCTATTTAAAAAAGAAAAAGGAGAAAGAATAAGTAGAGTATGTATCTTCCCTACATATAGTTGCTGTGCTAAGCTCAAAGCCATTTTAAACATTAAAGCCTGTCTTTCAATATATTAATGTATCCCAACTTCACTACCCAGTTGCTCTGAGAACCCAGCTGTCTGATAGTTATACAATAATGGAACTGTGCCTTTCAAAGCGGAGTTATAATAGGAACCCCTATCTAAGCATAAGGTCAGGGCTGCAAATTGAGTTTGAATGGTAGTTTCTTTCTATAAGCCATTTATGCATTCCATTTTGTTGTAAAATAACAATTGTATTACAAGAATACTTGTTAAAATAAATTTTCGACAAATTAATTTTATCTGCTTAGGTAGAAATGTAAGAATTTGAAGAAAAAAAATATTTTGAACAAAGGATACAAAGAGAAAGGGAGAGAGAGGGAAATGAAGAGATGGAAGTAAAGCTACGTACACACTTCCAATAATTATCATTGGTAAACGAATGACCAACGATCCTGCACGATATCTTTGAACGATCGTATAGCACCGATCCTGTACATACAGATAACGACACGATTGTTCAACGATATTGTACACATGATAGATGCGATCGTTTGAACGATACAGGAAGTGACATGCACCAGAGGAAGTGATTAGTGTGTACGAACGATCGGGTCAAACTGATCAATTTACTATTACCAATAAAGAGGACCTGTCATATGAATGATAAAGAATAATGATAGGTCATATTTATTATTCATATGACAGGTCCTCTTTATTAGTAATAGCTATATATAAATATAGAGAAAGAGCGAGAGAGAGAAAGAGAGAGAGAGGGAGAGATTTATATAGCGAGAGATATATTTAGAGAGAGATATACACACACACACATAAACACAATACAGCCTGTACAGAACGTTCGTTCATCGCGCATGCTTGGAACATGCACGATCACTGAACGACTGTACACACGATAGATGTGAACGATCGTCGTCCAGTCAGATCCGCCGCGCTGGTCGTTCATTTCCAACGACTATCCTCGTTCGTCGGCGTCGTTGGCCACTTTTTTTTAACAATTTTTGGTCAATCGGTAGTTTGTCGGTCATTCGCCTGTCATTCGTTTCCAACGATAATTATTGGACGTGTGTACGCAGCTTAAGCCTAACTATAGATGGGCAAGCCGAAGTGACCACCTAATAAAAAACTTGAAACCAGTCAGGTTTTGAATGCCTGTGAGGATTGTGATGTGTGCAACAAATTGTTCTTGTTCGGGTGTCTGTGGATGTAGATAAACAGAAAACAAATACAAATGTTGCTATGATGTGAGATATGCTGAATTTAAAGATGTGCAAAAATTACAGTTCTTTTTTTTTTAAATGTTCATGTCAGTTCACAAATTTACTCCAACTGAACAGCAGTGAAAGCAGCTTGTATGGAAATGAATCATACTGCATTTAGGTTGGAAAAAGAATGTTAAAAATATCCAGTCACCTCACATAATGGGGTCAGATCTCCAGGGTCAGAACTCCAGGTTTTAGAAGTGAAGAAATAAAATGACCAGTAATAAACTAAAAGAAGCAAAGCTGCTCAGCTTCAGCCCATGTGCTGTGGATTTTACAGGACCCCTTGTTGCAACATTCAGCCACCCTAGGTACTGTGGATAATGCTGCAGAGAACAATGCCACGTTATTATATGGTGTTATCCTTCACAGTGTTCAAGAACAGAATTCATTTCTGGAGGAAAAGGAGAGAATATCATGAGCCTAATCAAATACCTAGGCTAAAAATGTATGTGTACAAAAATAAAGGTAAAGTAAATGTGGTGGGGCTCCTGTGGAACAAAACTGGGGTTGCTAAGCTGGAGTTGGGCTCTAAGTAAAACTGAATTTTATGTGCAAAATGTTTTTTTTGTTTTTTATTGATTTCCCTATAAGGGAGATTTCCATTTGTAACTGTCACCAGAACAGGAATCGTGCAACTTCTCTGTAGGAGCACTTATTGTACTAAAAAGATAATATTACTCCTGACTGTCAAGTCTGAGTTCAGAGATATATGCATATTGGACACAGTGAACAACATCAAAAACCTGACAGTGGCTTTCCCTCAAAAAGTATAGAAAAAAGTTCCATTGTAATAGATATTATTACATAATTTAAAGATGAACTGCACGTTAAACAAATACGAGATCCGTGTGTTTTCCTATTTAGATCTTGGTGCCCTTTCTGTATTTCTGCTATATCTGTATAGATGTCTAGCACAAAACACCACCTACACTTTGTTTCTGTGAATCACAGCTGCTCACTCATTGTGTGGGGTGAATGGTCTTGTATCCACTCCATTGTTTTCTGTTGACAGTGTGTAATGCATGGAGCTCCCACCCACAACTCCAAATTCTGTAGAGGCTATGTATAGCACAGTAATGATATCATTGCTGTTTAATATACATTTTGTGTTCAGTGCATACAGTCATATACCATTAACATTCAATACATATATTAAAATTAAGCAATTCTAAATACTTTTTGCAAAGTATTTCTACATTCCTACATTATTATTTAATAACATGATTCTAAACTGAATTAAGTCAAGCAGTGATGAATATGAAATTGTATAATAAAAGAAACATACATTGAAAAAATATTTTTGTTTTTAAATTTCTGTCATTTTGACAGCTAAAACATTTATTTTGAGTTTTATGAAGATTTGATTTTATTAGTCCTAATAATAAGAACCTAACAATTTCTACAAAATAAAATCTGCCTTTTCAGCTCACTTAGACACAGTAAAAGAGCATAGCTATTAATCATATTTATTTTATGGTTTGAAACATTTTAGAGAGTAAGGTATATGTCTTAATGATTCGGCCAATATTTTTATAAAGGGGCATGAAGACAAAGAAATCTATGGCAACCAGAAATCAGAGAAACTTTTGAAACAAGAAATTAGAGCCGTAAATGTGCAATACAAATACAATATAAAAATAGAACAAAATAATACCGTGTAGTTTTGAACTTAAAATGCTCAATTATCTAGAGAGCAGTAATATCACTTTTAAGCTGGAAGAACATGCAAAAAGTTTTTTGGTAAAATAAATATTGGTAGGTATGTAGTTCTGAAAAAGTAGGAAAGCAATGCCACAGAGTATCCCACAGCACTGTTTTTTTTTTTTAAGTGAACCTGCCTTAATCCGATTCCTCTGTTACTTTCGGAGCCCCTTTGAAATATTGCCCTGCTATAGCCTCAGACTATAGGCTTAGGCTATAGACTTAAACACTGCTCCTCCCCAGAGCTAAGTTACATCCCTGTTATCTAACTGAAATAATTGAAGGCTTTAGTGTTCACTAGAATCTTTATCATTTGAATTTTGAATATTCAGGCTTTATGCCAAGACACATAGGGCTCCACAGCTGTACAGACATCAAATGAACAACACATATATAAGGATAAGGATGCCCCATCCTCTATACTTCCAGATGCACAGTGCCTAAATCTAAAAACTTAACTGAAAATTATTTAAAGAGTTAGAGGAACAAAAATAGCAATTAGTCTTGTGCTAATTCCATTGCCACCCCCAATAATATATAAACAGTAAGAATCAAAAAAACAAAAGGAAAAGTTGAGGTTTGTTGGCAAAAAGAGCTTATATTGTTTTAAGTTGTTGAGATTAGAAGCATTTCTCAATACATACAGATCATTATGGTCTTCACCCATGGGCTAAATGGGTATATTCAGACCGTTTTGATTATACAGGTATATTCCCTGACTATGACATAATAATGGTAGACACGGTTTATTTGTCTCTTTAACTGACGCGTTTCGCCTAATCGGCATCCTCAGGGGGTATACAGAGACCGCAAAGAGGTATGCTGTGTTTGTAAACACATACAAATTGGTGGTTATATTGTTGGTTGTGAAACTTCATATGTTACAGGTATTAATGATAGATAGTGTTGATAAACTCAAAAGTAACAATATACAAGGTTTTGAATATTAAGATCAGATGGTTATTTTGCTCAAGATATTTAATATTAGAAGCTTGTTCAGAATATTTTAATAAATATATTACTAATAATAATACCAAAATTACTTACTGATGGTTGTTTCAATCATGGTGTGTGCCAGGGAAAGGAACAGGTGGGAAAAGATGTAATTTTGACAAATGGTTAATCCTGAGAAAGAAGGTAGGTTGTAAAAAAAAAAAAAAGGAAAACAATCTTCATAATAAGGAATAATAGGCGAATGTAATTAATAGAGTCCCATGTAAGTAGGCAAGGGGGAAAGTGATTATTTATTATGTTATTGTTAAATCCACCAATTTTAAATAAAATGACAGTAAGGTTAATAAATGTTTGTCTATTGTGATATATTACTGGGGGTTGTTCATGGTAACGGGATGTTTACAGGGCAGATAGGAGGCAGCAGACACCAAATGTCCAAAATAACAGCAGTTTTATTTCTTTAGCTCAGTGTTACAGCACACTCTCCAAGTAAAAACAATAAACAACAGTAGCCCGGCTGGGCATCTAGCTACCTCACTGGGTGCCCTGTCTCTCTCACGCTCAATATCAACACTGTTTCACTCACAGTTCTGACTGATCACACTACAGCCTGCCACACACTGGCTGATCATCTCCCTCTCTTGCACCTGAGTGCAGGTGCATATAACCCAAACTCTGATTTGGGTTGGGCCAGGGAACCCACCCTTTCACTACCTTGGCCGACTCCAGGGCCCTATAGTCCCTGGTTTCTTCCAAAAAACCTATACAAACATAATCATACTCTCTTTCCCTGGAGCCTCTACAACATTAGCTCTACATTTCTTGACATTTTAGGGACACTTTGTCACACTATATAATAGATTGAAGATAAATGGAAGACTTACCCTACGGTGGGGGAGTATTTCCATTCATAGGCTGAGCACTGCAGCATGTGAATCAATTAATTACTAATTACTTAGAGAGATCCATAATTTAAATGCTTTGTTTGTAGATCATTGTTTATTAGCTTATTTATTCATAAATTTATCTGCACATGACAACACCATGATTCATTTGTATATCTCTTCTTTTTCTAATAAAGTATTAAAAAGGGGCAATATTGTTTTATTTTTAGTAACTCTTGAAGTTTAAAACTAATGTCTGTTCCAGCAAACTGATGGGGATCACTATTTGTTTTATACTACATCATGTCCCTAGTATCACCCAATGGTTCATATTATGTTGCTTGTGAAGGTAAATCTCTGGTTATCCTTTTTCTTGTTCATTTGTCTGATTTCTTTCTCAGCTATCTGCCTGTAATTTTTCTGCTTGTGGACTTTGCTTTGGTTTACTACTCAGCTTGTTAGACACACCAGATAACCACAGACAGGGAATGCCCTGCGTTGTACAGCTGTAGCAGTATGGTGAATTGTTGACACTCTTTTCTCCAAATCTTTTGGTGAGCCTGTGCTTACCAAGTATCACTTAAGTCCATTTTAAAAGTTTCTCCATTGGCACTAAAAGTGGCTGCTGATAATCTATGTCAAATTGATACTATCTATTAAAGTGTGCAAAACAGAGAGAAAGTAGACACAACATTTTAGGCATTTTAGGCAAACTTATATTCAAAGTAAAGTAATATAACAAGTATATATGAATACAGTTGTAAGTCAACAATTTTAAATTGTAATAGTCAATAATAATAATCAATTAGAGTCCAATAGTTTCCAAGGAAAACAGTTGTTTTGAAGCACTTTATATAGGACTGTCTTTGGTCTCGACTTCTGTCGCATTTTACCTTATTAGGCTTCCTCAGGGAACATGAGACTTACTACTAATATCCCATGATGTGCTTACGTCAGTATACAAGTCAGAAGGAAATAATTTCAGCAGCAAAATTTATTCTTTCGTCCAATAAGAAAACTTCCAAATTGCTTCTAGAGCATGGAAAGTTTCATAGAAAAGGTAGAGGCAAATCACCTTCCCTCTACCCTGTTGTGTTAATACAGCTCTATCTATTAAAGTATTTTTAAAGCAACTATACAATTAATATTACCTTACTGTCAAATATAGAGCAAAAAAATTGGAAATGCTAATCAGGACATACAGATTTGTTACCTGTATATACCATACAGTGCTTGGTTTGACTGATCTCCTGCCGCTAACCTCTGCCTCATCCATACTATACTCCTGCATGTTCACTGGCACCTCCCCTAATTTGATGGACCTGATCTCTGCCTAATCCTGTCCATGATCCCATGAGTCTAAAGTGTCTGTTAGCATATATTTGCCTCCTCTCTAGCCTTGTCGGAAATGTAATAGGGTTTTCATCCTGGTATCTGTCAGCACCATGACATCCTCATCATCAGAGACTCTGGTAAAGATCTGGCAGGTGTATAGATCCCACACTTTAGTATACACAGAGTCAATTGATGGTCTGGATCTTTAGACTTTTTTCCCACGCTGGGGCTAGATTAGCTTGTTGATGATACGCCAATTACAAGAATGAAATAGAATAGTGTGAACTACTATGTAAGCTAAATACTATTTCTGAGGTTACATATAAAATAACATAAATGATTTTAAATTAGAAGAAAAAAAAAAAGGAATTTGCAAAATAGTTTGTATAGAAGTTATAGAAATTGTATTAAATTGTATTTGAGTTTATAACGTTGAATGGAAAACAGCCATTTTGTATGTTTTACCAATGTGCAGGTAGGTATATGCAATTACTATGGAAGAATAATATTAATGTAATGTATAGGGAATTGGCAAGCTGCAAACCAAAGCCTAATGTCCCTTAAATTTACAGACAAACTGTACTGGAGTTTAGCATTATTAATCCTCTGAAGAACATGTATGCCCAGGCTGCACACCATTTTATTAATCACTCATATGACAAAGGAGGATAAATTAACTTCAAGAGCTTACACTTTAGCCAATGAATAAAGAATCACACTGCTTTACTCTGTGTCTATAATAAATGTTACATTCATTTCATTTATATAACTCTGTGTGAAGGTCCAATTTCATTTATAAAATTTTACTTCTTTCAAGTTAGAAAGTAACTAATCACTTTTTAATGAGTATAGAAAAAAGGCTATTTAAAAATGAAAAGTAATTGTTAACTACTGTAGCATAAAGAGTGGGTTTGATGGACTTAAACATTATATAAATGGATGAAGAATGCTAAAATTGTGTGCCTAAAGGGTAAAAGTGTTTCACATTTTATATGTCTATTTTGAACAATCATAATATATAATGGATATAATTTATAAAGTGTCTAATCAGTGTTAAATGAGGCTTCATCTAAATAAACTGGTAAGTGGATGCTGTCTGTTTATTTCATATATTTTTTCTGTCTATGTATCATTATTTCTAGGTCTTTTATTAACCTATAAGAAAAACTATCCCCAGGATAAGGCACCCTCTTTAATCTCCAAGTAGGTTCCTTTCTTTGAAGGGTCTGGTTTTATTGGCTGTTTTTTTTATTTTAACCTTGAAAGTTGACTTTTCAAAATCATCCCTAATTATTTTTAATGAAGATTCCTGATGACTTGGCTCTTTTCATATGTGAAAAAGAAATGTTCTTTATTCTGTGGCAAAAGGGACTGACTTGATTTCATATCTCATATCTAAAGGTCCATACAGACACTAGATTTTCATTGACCATGACCATCTTTAATGATTGACTGGTAAAATTCTAGTATGAACCAACATGGTCTAGTGATCTACTATGTTAGATCATTTGATATCTACCCAATAACGGCAGCTGTTTTTTTCTAATAGGGAAGATCCAAAGGGTCACCTTCTCTCTTGTCCTCACACTCCCTTCGCAATAGAATGGAACAGAGATAGATTTAAAATAGCAGTATGTCTTGATGACTGCACAAAAGAGCAAATATCAATTAAAGCAATGGTTTTTGGCCCCCGCCAGAATACCTGTGGGTGCAAGGATAGCATGCTTTGTTGCAGATACAACTCACATAATGATTTGTTTAACTAAAGTATTTGTTTTATTATTCTCTAAAAAAACTAAGATAGGAAGATGTACTTGAAATTTTATGAGAAATGGGCAAAAGGATGAACATCATTTAGTGTTATGGGTCGAAACGCATTTAGGGTTAAAGGTGAAGGTAAGCATATATATATATATATATATATATACTAAAGTGGGGTTAATGTTTTATTTTATTATTCAAATTCACTTTTGTCATCAAATCATGTGCAAAGGACATCTTTTTTAGAGTCTGCTTATGCTCTGCCAGCGTGAACACCAAAAATGAGTTAGGATGAATCTCCCCACCGTACATCCCTGGACCACTTCCTTCCACTCTCATTTATCACCTCCAGCTTAGGTTTAGGAAGAGATTAAACTGGGAATTCTAATTATACATTTTAAATGTCACAGTCAAATTGCTTTATCTTCATATTGGATGGTAAATTTACAAATCCACTCCAAGCTATAATTAAATAGACATTTTGGTAAATAAATAAATGAATACATAAAACATGATGTCTGCCCCTTGTACTAACATATGCTTGCCATTTATTCAGAAAACACTTCAAATTTGTGACAAAAATGTCATAACCTTGATTGGAGCTGAATTGACTTGGCTTATACACAAAAAACCTTCCAACAAAAACTAAAAAAAGTGCCTTTGTAAATGTAATACATTTTTGGTATCCATGCATATGCCTTTTGTGTGCATACATACATGCAAAGACACAGATTTCACATTATCACTATTTTTCTCTATCTTTTTTACTAATAATTAGTGATACATACATGCACATTATTAATCAATCAATCCAGTAACAAAATTATTCAATAATCTGAAATTTATTAAAAATGTTTATATATATGATAACATAAATGTTAAAAAAATGTTTCAAACGAATCACACATGATAATCTTTACGATGTACATGTAAATATACTACACAAATACATATATATATATAAATATTCTATTTTGATCATTCAGTTTTGCTGAACTTTACCTATGCATTGCATTGCTTGATGAATGTAAAAAAAAGCATAGACAGTCCTCATTAAAGTACTGCTCATGATTTTCTGATCGTTATGGTAGAATGATTTTTGCACAACACATGTTCAAAAGCATCCAATTGGAACACAAATGTCATGTTGATTTTCAACTTAGTTTTGATTTTGTTTGTCACTGCCATTTACATAAACAATATCAGGAAAACGCAAGATCCCTAGCTGAATTATTCAAGCACTTTTCCAATTAAACTGCTTTTTCCTCAGTCACACAGCCCTGATGGTGGGTGAAAAGCTTTTGAAAACACAAAACCACTTTCATCTATATGCAAAATGTGGAAAATGTGTCCATCCATCCTCAGAATCTGTCATATATCACTCATACCTTTATTTGTACCCAATTAATAAACTACCCTAAAATGAATATATGCACCCGTCAATGCATATAATAAAAGCAGTTGTTGAGTGATTAAATATTTAGGAATTTTGTTGTTTTTTAGCATTGCTAATGGTGTTAGGCTAAAAGTCAATTTAGGCTAAAACCTTATTTTGATTTTTGTTGACCTTAAGCTGATCCCCACTTGCACCACTTCCATTGTTTTGTAGACCTCACATTTGGGCTGATTTTTTTAAAGCTCTCTGGAGAAGATAGATCATTAATGAACCTGGGTGATCCAGCAAACCTGGAATTGGTCTGGTGCCTGATTTATAACATTTGGAAACTAATAGCAAAAAATTTTTAAGAAATTTATCCCAAGTTTGTTGGAATACCCAGTTTCACCCATGATAGTCTAACTACTCCAGTCTTTGCGAGCTTTGTTAAAATAGTCAGTTGTCTACCAGCAAGCATTCCTCACTACTACCTTTGTATTCTCTACCTCACTGTAGTTCCCACTGGGCACTCTTTATGAGTATCCTTTCATATTCCTGCATTATGACTCCCACTTTTACACTCTTTTCCCTAACCAGATATATATATAAAAAAACAATAAACTCTGCGTGTGACCACTATGTTAAATAATAGATCTATAAAAACATGAATCTTTCCTCAGTGCTATCAATTAATGCTAAATCCTTCATTTTCCTAAATATTAGTGTTAGGAGATGCTTATGTGGTGGTTAATACCGTGCTGTATGCCATTCCAGTATCAAACACCGTTCTATTCTGTCTAGCAATGTCACTTGCCACAGGAAGAGAATAAAGAAATAGCAGCAGCCCCGGCTTCCCTTTAGCTGTGCAGCCTGTCGTACATTATCGGCATCCCCAGCACAATCTGAGGCTGTGCACAGGGGCAGATCAGTTTCTGACTCAATCCTGCACTATCATTGGCTGCTAGGGCTTTATATGCCTTTCTGCTCACAGTCCCCAGTGCCTGTTGTAGGGTTAAGCTAGGCTGACTTGCTGCAGGTGTGTGATTACGTAAGATTTACTGTTACTGACCATGCCTATTTCTGACCTTGTGAATTTATACTGCCTGGACCGACCTTTTGCCTGTGACCCCGGACTCTGCTTTTGTTTGCCCTTGAATACCTCGTTTGGTGGACGGATTACCTGTGAATTACCTCTGGCTCTGTATTCTGGACTTGTCTCTGTTGGAATCTTGGTACTGCTTTATCTGTGGGCTCCTGGTCCTCTGTCAGTCCTTTGCCAGATACCATCCCTTGTGCACAAAAGTTCTGGGGGGAACCATGTGCTGGGATGGTGTGGCTAGCCTCCTGAGGACTTGCTATAGGCAAAAAGTGCAATAACTTACTGAAGATCTATCCTTTAAAAAAGGTAAATTGTAGTAGAATATTTGTTATGCACCCCAAACCAAAATAATGGGACAAAACCCACAAGGGAAATATGTTTCACCATTATTCAAGCTTGTGGTTCAGTGTTTCAGTATTACATAGCAAATATTCAGAATCCATGTTAAACCAGTCAGACTTTTATACAGTGCAATCTAATTGGTTGTATATGTTACTGAACACAAAGTAGGAAGCAGGACTTAGCAGAGAAAAGACTTTATTCAACTATTTACTTAAGAAAGCTGTAAAAGTAATAAAAACAAAATAAAAACAAAACACAACTGTTCTTTTTAGTTTCCTCTTTTTAAAGCATATATACCAAATTTATGGCCAAGACTTAATGCACTTGCTAAAATAATGTTTTAGTTTTATGTCTTATGTCTTCCAATACTACAATTATTTTGGCATTTGTACAATTAAACAGATAACATTAAATATTAAAAAAACAAAAACACCAGATGTCTTATTGTACTTTGTTGATTCATAACTTGGTTCAGCAGAAATTACTGTACAATAATTATAACCGTTTGCTTTATGTTTTCTGTGCTTCCTTTAGCATATAGTTGTAAATGTCACATTTTATGCCAAATACAAGGTTCTGCAAACCTAAAATAAGACTAAATACTTCTGTAGCAGGGCCAGGGATAATTGACAGCAATCTGGAAGTAAATGAAAGAGCTAAAGCTGCTCTATTCCTATCCAGGTTTACCTTGATTTCAGAAATGATTCAAGGATAAAGGTAAATGTGTTTACAAAGAATACATGCATATTAGATCCATACATTCACATCTACAGGAAAATGAATAAATATGAAAAGGAGTATATTTTGTTGTGCAAGCTTTTGAAAAACACGAAAGGGTTGCTAGCAAGTCATCCCCTGCACTAGACTAGTTGTAGTCTTCATTTCATACAGCCTGAGAGAGTGGTCCCCAGCTTCTGAAGAGTAGCTACTGCTGACCACTAGTAATAGCCTACTTTGAGATGTTGTGCCATTTCAGTTACCAGGTCATTCGACATACGGATGACTCCTAGATATAAACAGGGTTTACCTGCTCCTTGTGTGCAGGAGGGAGGCTTAATGGGGATGGGGGGGCAGTTTGCATGACTTGCAGAAGAAGTCTTTTGAAAAACACAGCTAAGGTTGTGGGTGATCTTAAGGGCTGAGCTGTTCTGCAACCTCCTGTAGCTCTTTAATGACCAAGACAAACTCTGCAGTTGTTTCTTTTTGCAGATTAAAGCACAGCTTGCTCCACAAGTTAATAAATGTCTAGGCTCCATAAAGTTTTTTTGCTTTGTTTGTGAATTACTCACAGTAAGGATTACATACAGTAATTGACACCACGCTGCCTAATAATATGTTGAGACAAACATCTGTCCTAATTACATTTATTAAAATAATGTACTACTTCCGACTTACATACAAATTCAACTTAGGAACAAACCTACAGTCCCTAACCCGGGGACTAACTGTAGTCTATAGATATAGTAGAGAGGCAACCAACTCATCCTCAGAGTTCTCATCTGCACTACACACAGTTCCCCCTGTTTCCACCACCCGGACAAAATTCTAAGACTATGAGAGAGAGTGCTTAGGGAAATAGAGATTAGTAGCTTGGAATAAATTCACAGGAGTATCACAGGGAGCGGTGCTGGCTTGTGCTTTACAAAAGAGTTGATGGTGAGTTGAAGCTAATATGGCAGCAGCTAGTCCACAAGGTGCTAAAACCAGAAGTCCCCTCAAACGTTTAATTTAAAAATACAATTATCAACATATTACAAGGTTATCATAAGATATACACACCTTTTGATTGGTTTATCCATCAGGACATATGTCATACAGTAACATATAATAGATAGAATGACATATTCCTCTTTTCCCAATTGGATATAGAATTATTTTATTAGTCAAGGCCAGTTTTGGTTTTGGCGGAACTTTATTAGCTTTAGAAAGCCTCACACTGCTTAATGGAATTGATTAATAACCCTGGAAAACCAGCTGACATCAGTCTGGTATCTCCTGAGCACAATCTAAGCCAAGCATTTCTATTGTTTCTTGTTCTGACTGCAGCTGTACACATTGCAAAGTTTTCTTTAGGGCTTTTTCCACATATGAAAACAATGCATGCAATCATCTACAAGCTGACATATGATTTTATTAAAAAAATGCAACTGGTATATAAGGTTTAAACTGAGATAGAAAATAAGATCCATTTTTAATTCCCCTATTTGTCTTTTATTTCTATAGATTTAAATCTATCATTTTTTTTTTTTTAAATAGGGTATTGCATTTAAAAATAAAAAATAATTAACATTTTTTCTTTACTTATAAGGGTTGTCTACCCTTTTATGTAAAGTGAAAATGTTACGTTTAGGTTTGCTTTAGGGGCACTTGATAAGAAAGCTTCAATATTTATTTTAAAAAGTAGAAAGAAGACAGCATGCATTTTGTATATGTTATTCTTGCCTTTAAAAATGAAATTATATGTACAAGGTCAAAAATGAACTAATGATTCTCACTCCATGGTCATTTTCTGTGTTTTTTGTCCTCTGTAAAGGCAGCAGTGATTCAGCAATATATTCTCTCCGTGATATCTCCAGGTTAATGTAGTGACCCAAGGTCATTTTTTGTAGTAGTTCACAATGAAATATAATAAATTGTTGAAGTACCAAAAAAAACTTTATTCTGCAGCTGGCACAGTATTTTAAAACAAGTTATAAAGGACTACTGTATAGTTGTACATTGAAATAATGGACAGAGGACAATATATTACACTTTACAATACATAGCAGTTTTATCAAAGAACTACATTACCCAATTGCATGGTTTGTGTTTTAATTTTTTTTCCAAACTAAATCGAGGATGTAAAAATTAAATGTATTTTTATGTACAATAATGTATGGTATGTGGGAAGAGGGGGGTTACGTGCATTTGTACTTTAAAGTTTTTCTTTCATTTGTTACATTGCTTAAATATATACTTCATGTTGCAAGTATGTTTAGAATTTCACTGCACAAAAGTGCTACTTCTTCATATCTTTAGGCCAATCTTTATTTTTTCTTATGGAGAACCATTGGGAAATTTCATAGGAATAAACAGAGAATTTTCTAGTGTGTAGTATAAGAGGCTGCCTAGCTAGGAGACTAAAGCAGCAGCTGTGCTGAAGATCTGGCAGAAGCAAAGACAAGCAAGCATTAGACTTTAGGAATGTGTTGGAGATGGGAGTGTCATTAACTCTCAGATTATAAAACTCTATCCAGTTCTCATATTTTTTATATTTTCTTGGCAATTTTAATGAAAACTGAAATAAATCCTCACTCATATTAAAATAACAAGTATTCTAAGACAGCAATCTGTCTAGTAATATGTATAGTCTATATTTTAATATAAAAAATAAATGTAAATATGTAATCATTTATGATCGTTGGGTGAATGTTATAATAAAAAGAGCATTTTATTTTACATTTATTTAGAGCTGCATTTATTTTGCATTTATTTAGAGCTGGAAACAGTATAAAAAGTTGTAAAAAGCAAATTAATATCAATATGAAGTAAAAAAAAATCAATGATGGCATGTTGGGAAAAGTTGATTATGCCAGTGTCAGGAATTGAAAAAGAAGTGATTTGGACAGCTGTAAACCCATCCAATCACTTCTATGTGTAAGATTGTGCAGACCCCATGTGTGGCTCACCTAAGTTTAGGAGAAAGTAACTTGTTAGTGAACCACTATTTGCTAGGGATAGGTAGTTGGTCATCTACTTTTCCTGATATCCCCAGCCATACTTCTACTACTAAAAATGAATGTGTTAGCTTTAGAAATAAGCATTTAAATGGAAACAACGTTCATTTTTTTCATTTTTCTTTTAAATACAGAAATGTCATCAATTACTCAAAAGTAAGAACATAAGTGAATTTAAAATATAGTTTATATTTTGTATAGGCTTCAAATAAACCTCTGGAAAAATATAGATTTCTTTGACAGCACATCACATATCAAAATTGCATCCCACAGCTCTGATCAATCAAACATAATTGGGGTGTTATTTAATTTCAATGGCTGATATATATTAAAGGCTGTTTTGCAGTCATCTAACACTAATTGCATAGTATAATGCAATGAATACAATAAAGCAGCTAATGAGCACAGCAGTCACGTGGAACTAATGAAATGAATAACTTAAACGATTAAGAAAAAAAGGTTGTTCATTCAGTTCAAACCACAGATGTAGCAAAATAAGCAACTTGACTTCCCTTGGATAACAGTAATCACATTTATTTTGCTATGCATAATTGCTATTATTATATCCTTTGTTGCTTGATATACTACTGCACATTAAACACAGAAAAGTAGGGTAAATAACACTCATATATATGTAAATATCCTGCTTAAAGTTGTGTTCCAAAGTAATATATTGGCAAACTATAGTCATTTGCCATATGAATTTCCAACTAATAAAAATATAGACATTGCTAATTAACATATCTAGAATACTTCAACTGATATACTGTAATAACAGTGTGTTTTATGAATCATAAAAAATTTACATTTTGAATAGAAGACAAATAAACAATATCATTATTACAATACATGTAATATTAACATAGGAGGAAATTGTTAAAAATAAAACGCCAATAACAAACCGTTGTATCACTTTTTTTATTGGTAAGAGTGAAGATCATATTATAAACTGAAATGGAAGACAAATTGGCAAACATCTAATAACGTAGGTTCTTCTAAAGATAAGATGGTACGGGGGATCAGGGCATAGAGATGTTACTAAAACATCGACCAGTTAATTAGGATAATATTAAATAAGAATGTTTTATTTTGCCAAACATGTCTAACTCAAACATTTTCACATGATTTTTGAACACAGAAAACAGTCACACAATAATGCACTGTGTGTGCCAGACCCTTACCTTGGGTTAATTCCATGGTCACTACTATGCAACCTTTAGTAAGTCAATGTTTGACATCTGCCTGCTTCTGGCTTCAGCCTCTCTCTATTCAGTCTATGACCATGCTGCACTCTTGTCTTCTGGGTCCACAACCCTGGAGCCTATTTCACCCCAGATATTCACCTTCAGCAACCTTACTGCAAAGCCCCTATCTTCTGGAAAAAAATATCTTGTTCTGATGTTCTTCTTCTTGTTTTCAGGGGATTTCGGACAAGAGTGTTTTGAGAGCCTTGCACAGCAATTCTTAAAATTACAGCCATGTTTAAATATGGATGCAAGTGTCATTGCTGCACCTAGCTGAATCCCATAAGGGATAAGCTAATAAAGGCTTAGGCTGCATAAGGACCCGGGACTGTTTTGGACAAGATTTTGGCAGATAATGCAATTGAAGGTCTGGGATGAGCTATTTCCCAGGGCTATGAACTCAGAAGTGTCTTGGACATGAGAGCTAATAGCAGAGGGTAGTATAAGGTCCCCGGTGGTTGAAAACTGGTAAATCTGGGAGTCCAGATGTAGGCAGGGGTCACAAACAGACTAGAGCCAGAATAAAGCCAAGCACCTCCTCATCTTCCTTGGACTTTCCATTCCCTGTAATGTTGCTTCTCCCCCAGCAGCTTTCCCTGACACAGTACTGATTACCGATATGAATGGGTCTGTTGGTAAAGTGATATCAGTGGTGACTCACTACTACATTCACATTACAGTACTCAAACATAATTGTTAATAGGCACAAATCTATGTAAGAAAAGTTTTGGTAATCATTAAAAAAAAAATCAATTTGCACCTTTAAGTTCTATTCTTTCTGAAAATGTATAGTTAGTGGCCATTTCACAAACTTTCAGGAATGTATGTATGTTGTGCAGGTACCAAAAGCATAAACATTCTTGCCAGAACAAAAAAAATACCAGTTTATTCATCCGAAACATATTCAGCTCCCAAATCCTGTTCTAGGCTGATAACACACAACATATATATATAGGTGAAATAGGTGGATATATAGGTGATATAGGTGGATATAGGTGATTTCAGCTGTGCCCAGTTGGTGATTAGATAGGTGGATATATAGGTGATATAGGTGGATATAGGTGATTTCAGCTGTGCCCAGTTTGCTTTTGCTGAACTACTTATTTGGTAACTCTTTCCTTTTCTTCACACAGAAGACATTAAACATTCTGTAGTTCAAGGATAAGAAATAGGAAAGCTAATTACACCTTTGGTAGGCAAGTTAAGGTAAATCCAAACCAAAGTTTGCCTTGCAAATGGCTTGGATGATATAAAAGTCTTTGTCAAGGTAAACATTAGATCCACCCAGTCGGTAATCTACAGAACAGGCAGCATTCTAACTGGCTGATGGTTGTCGGGGGGGGGTTCTTATTATTAACACTAGCCAATGGGATCACTACCTGCTGTGTACTGTAACATAACAAGAAAAGGCTGAACTAGCCAACAGTGGACCTACTGCTGAACTGACTTGGGGCCCCTTTTGGGGCCTGCCCGTGATAAAAACCCACTACCAGCCAATGAATACTTTGCTAAACGCCTTAATATTATCAAAGCAGTTAGCAAGGTAAGAAAGCCAGAGTCCCACTGTAGCATGAGGTTCAGAGAACCTTAAAGAACCTTTGCCAAACCCAGAAAGAAATGAATCTGTTTTACACTTACCTCTTCCTCACTAAAGCACAGGCATCTTTCTTCTGCGCATGCGGGCAGTTCTGACTCTGGCCGTACCAGCCAATCAGAAAATAGCCGCTTAACCATCCCTGGCTATTTAGCTAGCTCAGACACAATGCTTAGCATTCCTGCAACGTGTCTCCACTAGTGCTGAGCCCCTATTTTCTGATCTAGTTCCTGTACATCAGTGAATCCTCTGTCCAGCTCCTGTGTTAACCCCTTGTTGCCCAGTCTGTTGTTTTCCAGCCAATTCCCTTCCCTTTCCAGTGTTCCTCTCTGTCTGTGGTTATCCCTGTGTCACTTGTGCCTCCTGTTGCTTCCAGTGTCTCCTGTGTTCTCTGTGCCCGCAGTGGCCCTTGTGTCTCTGGTGTCTGTTTCCTGGATCCCTGGTATTTGACCTCTAGCTTATTACCTGACCTCTCTTGCTTGCTGCCTGCCTTGACCCTGGCCTTCCTTGACTATTTTTCTCGCTTTGTGATTTGGTAACCTGTATCCTCCTGCCCACCCTGGTGTGCCCAAGGACTGCAACATGGCAGTAACCAGCAGCGCAACATCCTCACCATCAGAGGCTCTGGAGAAGACCTGGTTACTGACCTGGTAGACTCTGAGCCTTCACCCTTCTCAGGGCTCGCACCACTTCTGTGCAAGACGTAGTGCCGCCTAGTGGCCTTGTCTCCCCAAGCGTCACAATCTGGATGGACACATCCATGAATCTCCAGTGCTTTCTCATTTAAACATTTACTTGTTCAGGTCGCATATGGCAAACACAAAGCAAACTTACTTAAATTTAATCAATCATTATCTCACTGTGGAAAATTTCAAGCAATATGTAATTTATCTATATTTTCCTCCTCCGTCTGTACTTCTTCCCATATTTGATATGTGAAAGTGCTATGATGCAGAACAAACTTTAATTGATAAACATAATTGCAGCTTGCGCTTGCTTTGAAAGTTGTAAAATGTCTCCTTTAAATCAGACAAATGATAACTATGATCATTTTCAAGAGTTTGCCTGGCAATAAATATTTAGAATTATAGCCTAGTATAAAATCAAAACAAGTCTATTAGATGGGTCATTAAATGTTCAATATATAGCACACTACAATTCTGTCAGTTACAATGTTTATCTAAGCAGACATAAAATCGGAAAACTGAGCTAGTATAATCCATTACTAACTGAAAACTGGAAACAACTCTGTTCTAATAGAGTTGACCAAACACTTTATTTTTATTATACTTTATTTTACATGTGATTGTTAGTGTAAAAATAAGAAACCTACAAAGTCCATAGCATTATCACTAATTGTCCCTCAAAGGGGCACACCATAATAATATGTCATTAACAAAGTCTAAGAACACATTCTGAGGGAAATACATGTTTTTTGGGATTTTAGAGGAAAACCATGCAGACACATGGAGAGCATACAAACTCCCTGACGATGGCGTCCTGGCTGGGATTCAAACCTTTGATCAAGTGCTGCAAAGGCAAGAATGCTAACCTCTAAGCCCCAGTACCTACAGTTCCAATTTGGATTGAAAGATGGCATCCTGTCAAACATCTAACACAAGCAAATTTCAGATTATATAAAATCTAATAAACTTGATTTCCAAGTCTAAATTGTATTTGAGGATTCGGTTTTCTAGAGTGTCAGCAGCTTAAAAAGGTTGGTGAAGACTTGTTCTAAAGCTGAGACAAGCCTGTCTTATTGAATATAGCTATGTTATGCCATCATACCATAACTAATTCCAAACAATATCAATCAGGGTATTGCAATCAGGGCATTCAGTGTTTCCATTCATTATTCCAGTGTGCCTTTAAAGATGGTGTCTCTACAACCTTTCACTGCTAATGAAAATTAAATAGTGTTTTATTTATTACCTTTATTATCATATAGAACAAGAACGAAAAGGAATGTGGTACCAGGAAAGGCAAAAAGAATAAAAATATGTAGTAAGAAGAAGGAACACTTTATATAATTGATTCCAGAATTCATAAAATTATTCTGTTGGATTTTTAGCAGAAATACCTGTCACATATCAAACATTTGTTCAAGCATTGTTGCAATTGATACAATAACACATATACTTTAAAGTTATGAGAATACTGACTGCATTGCTTGAAAATTTGAACAGAAAGTAGAGAACAGACAGAGAGATAAAGCATTAAAAGCTTTTTGAACAGATGGCAGCAATGATGTGCTAGACATTTCACACTGCACTTGCACGCAGAAAACATTAATTTACAGAGACAGGTACACTTTGAAAAGGTGTAACATATTCAAGTCCTAAACACCACTTCAACAGATCAAACAATTTGAAACAAAAATGGAAAAAAAGAAAGTTAATATAAATTGTTCTCTGGCTTAATATTTGTATCCTGGTAAATGCTAATGTGGATACCTTTTATGGTAGTACTAATAATGAATACCCCTTAGTTTATGTATTATTTTCAGATTCACTAGGGCAGGGTAGTAACTATAAAAACTATGGGCCCTATAGCAAGCTGTGTGGCTGCTATGGCTTTATTTTGACCAGTGCACAGTGGACCTTCTGGTTTAGAAGCCCAGATGCACCAAATGTTGGGTTTGCAAGTGGGTATGGGTACATTTTCTAGTTGAAACTAATATTCCAACACTGTTTGCTTCTAAGGAATAAAGGCTTTTTTTTCTGCCCTACTACAAAACTTGCAAAATGTTTCCTCCCCTGTTCCATTTATTTTCAAAATTAGTAAGAAAGATTTAATGTTATTTACTATACCTAGCAAAAGGCGCATATAACAGATTGAGAGATCAGGACATTAAAAAGCATAACATCTACCTCCCTACATATGCAAAGATAAGGAGCACGTCTATGATACGTGAGAGAAGGTCTACTAAAGTGTATAAGAATTAGGGATTAAGCAGGGTCTGCAGTTGGGCAGTAGTACTCCAATTTCTGACATCATTTGATGAGCTGCTGTATCTATGCAGCCAACTTTCGATTTTGTAGCTATTTTTCCAAAATTTCCTTCTGGATTTGCACTTTCAGAATCCTGCTGAAGGCACAAGTGGGAACTAATTGGCTGGAGCAGGTAGAGTGGAGGAAGATTTGGACACAACAGGTGATGTAAACCAGCTTTTGAAGTGTGTTTTCTAGAGAATGAAGGCTGCCTAGTAAGGCTGTTACAGTTTGAAAGTAGAATTGTTAAAAAACAATAAACATTCGTTAAAGACAGTTAGACATATTATTATAATATTAGCATTGTTGGTGTTGTGGTACCAGCACAAATAGTGCTTTACTTTGTGCTATAAATTTGTGTAGATGGAAACCAGAGTATTATTTCTGATGTGCAGAAATGCTGTATTACAAGAAGTTGAAGAAATATGTTTCAGCATTTTTCTGTATCACTGTTTGGCATGCCAGTAACTTGTTCTAAAGACTATAAAAGAAACCAACAGCTTCAGTACTATGTGTAATAAATGTGATGACCTGATAGAAAAATAAAAACTCATTAGAGCTCACTTATCAATGTTTTTCTAACAGCAAAATGGTTATAGCTGGTGATAACTTTTATTGTAGCAGCATTTTGTATCTTCTGAAATAAAATACAGTACTTTGAAATTCTTTTTTTTTTTCAAATGATCTCCTGAGTGAGAAAGAAATAAATATGATATAATCTGGAATGCCTAACTATATAAACACAGTAGTCATTAGATGTGTTTTAAATAAAATGTTCCCTAGCAAAAATGAAGTGTCAGCTGAAATATTATGAACCTCACATCCATACCAAGTTTAACCCCTTATAAATAATACCATACATAACTTAGAAATTGTTATAGCAGGCTTTTATTTAATTAGGAAAGTTCAGAAAGTCAACAGAAACACATGCATAATAATAGGCAGCACAGTTAGCACTCAGTGGTTAGCAATCCTTTGCAGTGCTAGGTCCATGGTTTGAATCCAATCTGGGACTCTATCTGCAAGGAGTTTGTATGTTCTTCCTGTGTCATGCAGTTAGGTTAATTGGCTTTCTCTTAATAAAAGAAAAACAAATTTTCTTACACTACATTAATGACATATGACTTTGGTGAAGACATTAGATTGTGAGCACCTTTGAGGGACAGTTAGCGTAGTTTTTTACTGCGTAAAAAGTCGACGCTATATAAACACTGGCTAACAATACATTAACTGCATTTTACTGAACCACATGTTTTTTAAAGTATTTTTGAGGTCATTAGTGAGAAATAATTACTAAGAGTACTGGATTTAGTTCTTATTTAGCTGGAAATTAGGGGTGTTGGGCACGACTTCCACACATTGGGACCTGCTGCCCATGGTTTTCTTCTACTGTTAAACTATGAAGATATGCTTCACAAGGATTTATTGCCTTGTACTAAAATTTTAATTCCAATAAGAACAAGCCACTACAGAGACAGTTGAAATACTTATGAATGTACTGTTGACTTGTAATGATTTTCAGGCAGTTCTGAGATTCACTGCTAAGCAACATTACCAGGTCATTAACCTTGCTTTTCTCCACGGTAGTTAAATCAATCTAGCTTGGTCAAGGGTATGTCTCATCTTATGGTTTGATAAAAAAGTATCTTACTGATGGGGTTATCCCTGCACCCATTGTTTCAATAAACTCTCCTTGTTAGGCAATGTAGTAAAACCAGGCTGGATTTCAATGTTGTTCGTATTCCTGCAACGGTCTGAATCTTGCGCTACGGATGAGAATCTGACATAAATACAAAATGAGGTACAATTTTTAAAATAATTAATATTTATTTAACAATACATAATTAGATAATTTTTGTAATGAAGGCACCCCAATAAATGTGTTATATCATTGTACTGTTATATGTGTTTTATAAATATTTCTGCCTGTACCTTAAACTGAATAAAGCCACTGTACAAAAAGGATTACATATGTTAAATTGATTAAATATATATTTAAAAGTCTTATGATTCAAATAATTAAAAGCTAAAAATATTGAATATTTTGTGCATGGAATTTTATTCTAAATGCTTATTATGTTAGGCTTGTAAACGGCACAGTAATATTTCTTTTATTTTCTTCTTTGATGTATTCCACACTGGCATGTTACACTCTTTATTGTTACTAGTAATAAGTTGTTCTCTATAAATTATGGCAAATTTACACATTAGGTCAAGGGCTATTTATGAATCATTGGCAGTTAGGAAAAGAGCTTTAACTGAACATTTAACATGAGTTAAATGTGAATGTTGATATTGGACAAGCATACCAGAATCAAAAATTTTCATTATGTGGGTTCTAAAATGGGCAAACATGCACATGTTCATTTCAAAAAAGAGTTTAACAAATGCTTTTTGGAAGCTAGGAGAAGTTTTTCTGGATTTTAATTTATCCAGTGTTCAAGTCAACCATATGAAAGTTTTAGGGAGATGAATCTTCCTGTATTTTCTTCCAATTAAACAACCTAAGAACACTTAACTGGACATTCTTTAAACATTTGACAAAGAAAACCCACTCAATGATAAAACATTTACAGCAAACGGTAAACTCATATTTGCAAGTATGCAGTTTTAGACTTAAACTATTATCTTCTACAGGCAAATATTTTTACTCTACTATTCTTTGTTACCATGAACCTCACAAACAATATTAAACATGCTTTTGAGTATTAACAAAAAATACAGATTGCCTACTAAGAGAAATGGGATTTTATGTTATGTGCATTGTTTATTTAATTGCTCTTTCATTATCAAGGTTTGTTGTGGTGTTACTATTGGAAAAATTGCTTATTATATAATAATTTACTGAACAAGTTTTTAACTTACTTCAGATACTTTAAAATCCTTTAAATAATTGTAATCTTTGGTTGGTTATTGTTTTTACCAGGAAAAAGAAAACTCCATACCAATAACTAAGGGCAGGCATTAGATTATAGATAGATCAGGATCTTAATATTAAATTAGTTTCAAGGGACAGAAACAGACATTCTTGGCACTGGGTTCCTGAGAAAACTAACAATTAGTGTTGTGTTGGCTAGTTCAAGTCATTGCTATTCTTTACCCTAAATATTACAAAGATAGATTTTTTTATCCAACGCCTCCCCCCCACCCCTTTGCTACACCGATATAAATATATAAACTATACTAAATGCATATTAAATGGAGGTTTGGTGCTGGTAAAAAAAGTGACATTGGCTGCACACAAACCTCCACACCTCTGAGGTTTTAACCAAATAAATCAACTACATTGTCTGTCCCTAACACCCTAACTAGTTGTATAATTTACATACATTTCAAGTAGAAATACATTTTTAAAAATACTTCCATTTAGGATCAAAGTTTTGATTTTGATCCTTGAACTTCAGCTGTTCAATATTTCAGAGAACTTATTTGGAAATTTTAGCATATTAAATTCATGCAACTCGTCTGCATTCTATCACAGGGTACTGCCATCTTTCTTTTTTCCTGGGGATGATTTTCACCTCTCTTGATTGGCTATGCCAGGATGACATAACTTCCTGTGCAGGCGAATGGAAGTGTATTCATCACTGATAAATGCAAGGGGAGCAAGAACCCCCTGGCAATCTAAGCTGCCCATGTACAGCTCAGCTTGGTCGTCAGAATCCTGGAATGATCAGACAGTAAGGTAAAACAATGGTCTGTGTTCCACATTTCCGGAAAAATTGGAACCTGGGCAGATTCACCCATCACTACTTCTTTTACTATATGCAAGTTCATATATAGTAAATAAGCAGATATAGGCATACATATATCAAAGCTAATTTGTAACTTTCCTTTTGACATATTTTCATATCACTAACTTCATGACTAGACAGCCAAAAGGAAGTGTCCATGTTACCCAGGCAATGATGTGGACACATGATGAAGAAGGAGTAAATATTCATGAACATGATCATCATTTGAGCACTGCTTTGAGGTGAGTACAAATGTTTTATAATTCTTGCTTGAAATGAATTAGAGGGGGTTTGGAGGAAGGTTTGGGAGGGGAGTTATCCTTATAAACAAACAGCAAGAGTACATATATTCTATGCTACTACTTAGTATATGCTTCTTTTGTATTGTAATTGAAAAAAAAATATATAGCCACTAGAAAAGTATAGGGATAAATAGGAAAAACATTTTTTATAGTGAATTGATGTAAAAATAAAGGGACGGTCTGGCTGTGGTTTGACAAGGAAGGAACAGCAAGCTCTTCATCAAAAACATTCCAGAGTTTTTATACTTGTTTTAATGAGTGTTTCATACATTGAATGCATGCATTGCAACATTAATAACCTGAGACAGTCAATACCTTAACATACTTAAAACGTCAGTCTCTGTATACAATTTTCCTATGAGATATATAGAAATCAGCTGCTTATATGAAAGAAACTTTAGAAGACAAGTTTTCAACACATTTTTCAAGTCTTGGCTGATGAAGAAAGAGAAAAAACTCAATTTCTCTAAGGAGATGTCTGTGAAAACAAAGATATCCACATTTATAAATAAATAATAAGATTCCAGAGAGTGCCTAAGGGACATAAATGGCATATTCATCTAAAAAATGCATCAAGAGTGGTAGCTTAATGACTACAAAGTGTTAAAAAAGTGACAAAATGTCTCCCTTGATGGACTTTTATTTTTTTACTTTTTAGGGGGATATGTCAGAAAAGTAAAAAAAGAATAAAATAAATTTGAAGTTCTTAACAAACAACTAAGTTTGCATGAAATCTGTAAAAATGTTACAAATCAAGATCCAAACATATGCCAGTAGGAATTGTATTTTTCTTTTAATTTACACAGATGTATTTTAAAGATTTTTATTCCATAACAGCATGATATTCTTTGCTACTACTGTTGGGTTGCAAACAAAAACAGAGGTAAAACTACTAAAAAGCATAATACTAGCGGACATAGATAAGCAGATAATGCATAACATTTAACCAATGGAACTACCGCCATAGCAGCCCTTAAAGGTTCTATAGGGCCTGGGATGGTGAGGGGTCAGTTGGAAACCTGAGGAATCAGGGGGCAGGCTGGACCAGGAAGCAGGTGCGGCTAGTGCCCCTTGTAGTTTGCTTAGAATGCAATCCATTCAGAACTCTTTTAGAGCAGCATTTGCTGTAAAAATGACTTCTGAATTTAATGAAACATTCACTGAGTGTAATTTGTAATCACAACCTGTAAATAATCAGTAGCATGAGACCATCAGTAAAGTAATTACACATTTCACTTAGTGAACAGATGACCAAGGCAGTTTTATTTATTAAACTGTAATTTCTTATGCGAGTAGTGACAATTATTTGTAACTTTTCCTACATTTTTTTTGGTTGATAGATATTTGCTGTATTTTGTGCTTTCTGGATTGGCATCTGAATCTTTAGAGTTGCAGAGTGTCACGCTTGGGGAGATGGAGCCTCTAGGGGGTGCTACAGATTGCACAATATTTGTGTGAGCTTTATGAAGGGCCAAGGTTCACAATCAAAGCAGTAACCAGTTTTTCTCCAGAGCCTCAGGATGGTAGGGATGTTGCGCAGCTGGCTGTTGCCAAGTTGCGGTTCTTGGACACATGAAGGTGGGCAGGATAATGCACGGTACCAAATCACTAGGCAGGAGAATAGTCAGGGAAGGCCAGGATCGAGGCAGGCAGCAAGCAAGAGAGGAGAGGAACAAAACCTGGTCAAGAACCAGAAATCCAGAAAAAAAGCACCAGTGACTCGGGGGCCACCACAAAAATAGGGGAACACAGGAGACACAGGGGTCATCACAGACACAGAGGAACACTGGAACAGCACCAGGGAACAGGCAGCGAAATAACAGACTGGGCAACAAGGGGTTTACATGGGATCTAGACTGGGAAAGCACTCGGTTATTCACCAGGTCTAGAATAAATGCTCAGCGGAGCTAGGGGGCTCGGCACTAGTAGGGACACGTTGCACAAACGCAGACAAGTGTCTGAGCTAGAAAATAGCTTGGGGCAAATAAAAGACTATTTTCTAATTGGCCTGTACTTTAGCGAAGAGGAGGTGAGTGTGACACAGAGCACCACAATGCACGATAATGCACTACTTTGTTCTTTCTACTCATTGTGGTGCACTGCATTGAAAGAAAAATAGTGCAGCTCCAATTTTAACTTTGATCTGGTACATTTGAAGCCCCATCAAATAAATAGACTACCCAAGCACTACCACCTTGTCCTGCATTGGGAAACTGACAGTGTATGTTTAGGTCACATTAAAAGAAAAGTATGCCTAAAACAAAGCACTTTTTTTTCTCAAGGCCCTACCTTCCTCTTCACACATTCGTAATTACCTTAATATCACTGCTGAATTCTTCTAAGTATTCATCACCTGCCACAGAAATGTTGGCAGAACCTATTAAAAAATTATTTTGGGATCTTGTGATTTTTTTAGTTACACCTCTGAGTCTATATTTTCTCTATGTGTCTGCCACAAAAAAGAAAAAATGTCTAGAATAATCTTATATATGAATGCACACACTCAGAATAATAAATAAGATTGAAAAAAAGATTGTTGTCCATCAAGTTTTATATCTCCTGCAGTTTTCATCGAGAGAAAGGCAAAACAAAACTGCTTGGGCAACTGAAGAATATTTTGCACAGGAGGAAAAAACATATCCTTCATGACCTCTACAGGGCAGTCATATAAGGTATAATCTAATCCTTATCATTGATAATAAAAAATGACTGTAGTCTTTATAAATAATAATGATGGAAATAATTTCCTAAAAGTCATGCAGCCCTTCTTCAAACTTATTTATTCATAATGTATGTAATACAAATAATTTCATAGTTAAATAGCTACATACACAGCTGCAAAAAAGGATGTTACCAAGCCAAATCGATAAACTTATACAGGTTACTTATATTAAATTATTTTTTTAAATTATACTTAACTGCACTATTAGTGTTTTTTTTATTTGTCTGGAAAACAGCTTATACTATATCTACTGTAAGTAAACCTTTCCTAACTTGATGGTATATTTCAAACCTTATATTTATTATTATATTAGTGAAGCATCTGTAATTCAATCTGACATTTGCACAAATAGGCTTTATAGCTGAACCTGTGTGTATAGTTAATCATTTCTAAATTTGTACCTTTAGAATGACAAGTGCAGAGGAGAATAATAGTAAATGTGAGATTAAGGCAAAATGGGTTTAATATCTAAAGTAGAAGTTAATCTAATAAACCCAATTCAAATAATTTATATAACTGGAATGTTAAATTTTGTTGTTTTTTACATTACATTCACTCTTTTCTTTTCTTTCATTTGAAACAAAAAAGACAGCAGCCATTGGTTTTTTAATCATTGATCAGAATCCACACTGTTGGTATATATTTGTATATTTGTATATACAATAATATAAAAACAGTAGTACCTTGTATTTTGTTTGAGGCTATAGCTAAAATCAGTATTCTTCTTCAGCTGATTAAATAGAATATTTAAAATAGTTTAGCCTATGAGAAGAAGGATGCTTTCTAAAGGATTAGGGAGATTAACAGCCTTTACTGTGTAATTAATTGTACCTACAAAGTGCTAAGTGATAATCAATGGTCAACAAAGCTCAAGGACACATATTTATGGTGACAAATATAATAGATGACTTAATAAATATGTGTGGGTACTTTTCCAACAGCATAATGACTTGATCATCAGGCTAAGCAAAATAAAAGCCAAAGAAAATTGCTTGTTAAAAATGAAAATGTTATCTTGAAAGAAGGAAAAAAAATCCTAACCAGCCCTGGATGTAATGTATTATTAAATATGGCGTATTCTGTTTTACCAAGTCCATCCACCATCTTTACTAGGAATGTCCTTCACCTAGAACATGAATTTTATCTTTCAGTTGATATGGAGAAGGAACCTGGAAAAGAGGTCTTTACCAATTCATTTATGAGAAATATGTGGTCAAAAGGTCAGGGTACAAACCCAAAAAGAAGGTGCATAGTCAGAAGATAAGGAAGTTAGGAAATGTCAACTGTATGCAATGGTAACAAGTAATCAATTTCTTAAAGAATTTGCAATTTGAATTAAAAAAATGATTGCCAATGCATTTTCATAAAAGACACATAAGGTCAAAATAGAGTGTTTTACCACAATGTGAACAATCCATAAAATATTAGTTCCAGGTACTGTAGATAATTTCCTAAAATGTAGTTAACCGTCTCCGGAAGGAGAATGGTAGCTGAGACAGAAGGAATGTGGCTCCTTTTTTCACTAATAAGTACAGTTATTACAGCATCCATTTATACTGCTCACCTATACATATATAAAAATAATTTTGTAAGTCCTTTTTCTAAAACATGCATAAATACCGCATGCTATGGTTGGTAGAAAACTTTACAATGGAGCCACAAAGAATGGCATTGAATAAACATTCCGGATGCCTTTTCAAACCAATTTCTTGATCTCAGCTGACATGTACCATCTATCTACAAACAGTCAGTGCAGCTTCTAAGAGACTTCAACTGAACAACAAAATAAATTCTTAACAGCTAGGCGTGAGTGAATGTGTTAGCAGCAGTGATGCTAGCGAAGGTCAGCAGTTCCACCTAGAGAATGTTCACTTAGACAACACTGTCACAAGTAGGCTGCCGGTAACATCTGTGGTCACCCATAAGGGCAGAGAACAGATCTCATCCAGTATTTTGTAACTTGACAGAGAACTGTACAGTTTTCTATTTTTCTAACCCACCTCGCCCCTCCACACACACACACTAAAAGAATTTAAACTGTTTTATAAGACACAGTAGATTATCACTCAATGCCCTGTGTTAACCTTAAGATAAAAGATATATTAAGAAAAAACTGTTTACTTTGTTTCATAGATAAACAGAGAACACTTACTATATATTAGAGAACACTATATAAAAAAGAAAACTTTGCCACATGCTACCTTAAAAAAGGATCTCATTAGAATAGCACTACTAAGCAACCATCACCTGAAGACACGTTGATATGTATATCAGAAGAGGGAAGAGAACAAAACAGTTAGGACAAATGGAGTACATAGTGAGAACTATGTATTGTACAAAATTACCCATACAGTGCAGCAGTCAGGACTTGTAGGATGTGAAACATAATAGTCAGTGTGCATGTATTTATGTGCCCCCTTTATTGTTTTTAGCATGTACTCCTTTATGGTGGTCCGTGTGTGCCCCTTTATGGTGAATAGTGTGTGCCCCTTTATTGTGGTCAGTATGCCCCTTATTACATTGATGGTCAGTGATTGTCACACTTCACTTCCTCGCTAAAGCACAGGTGCCTTTCTCCTGTGCATGCTCTTCCAAGTTTTATCAGTTTTGGCCATCCTGCTGGCCAATCAGGAAATAACGTCTTAATCATCGCTGGCTATTTAGCTAGCTCAGACACAGCAATCTGCGTTTGTACAACGTGTCTCCACTAGTGTTGAGGCCCCTAGTCTTGCTGAGCATTTCCTCTACACCTGTTGAATAATTCAATGCTTTCCCTGTCTAGCTCCTGTGTTAACCCCTTTTTGCAGAGTCTGGTGTTTCCCTGACTGTTCCCTTGTGCTGTTCCAATGTTCCACTGTGTCTGCGAAACTTCCTCATCACTAGAGGCTTTGGAGAAGACCTAGCTGCTGCTTAGTTTCTACACCTTGGTACTTCTCAGGGTTCATATCACATTTGTGCAAGCTGTAGCGCCCCCCAGAGGCTCAGTCTCCCCAAGGATGATTGCCCTTTTTACTGGTGGCCAGTGGAAGCAGTATGTTTATGTACTTCTGCCTATGGGTCCTCTGCAGAATAATGCTGGGGCCAGAAATAAAGAGGTAGCTTTGTGTTTGATATCTATTCCCCTGTCTGTATTGAATAGATCAAGTCATTGACAGCCAGATTGACTTTCTCTGTAAATGTTCAATCTAGAAACAGGGCACAGACACAAGATCTAGAGCAAATGCCTATGGTGCTAGACTGCTGGACACCTGTCCCTGGGTCCCTGTGTCCAGAGGTTCCCCTGTAAGTACATTTGTCATATTTAGGCCACTGTTTGTACTTAGTACAGATCATTCTCCCCCAAAACCTTCCAGTACAGATCTCTCCACTCCCCCTCCTCAAAAGAACCTTGTTATAGACCTCCCTATAAAATAGACTTCTCCAGTGCCAATGCCCAAATCAACCCCCCTCCCATAGAGATACCTCACCTTTCTCTGTAAGCTTGCACACGTTAGATGTATGTAGCCCGCTACACACTTGAATGGAGTTCTGTACATGGGAAGAGGAGGGGCACACTGATATGTCCTTCTCTAAAGGAAAGTACAGCCATCGTCCCCTCTCGGTCATTCATTGATTTGCCAGGATAGACAAATAATTACGTAGGGTAACTGCTTTACAGATCACAATTGTACATCTCTGGGACAATCATTGAACATCTGCAACCTAAAGTTCACTTAATAGACCTCAGATACAACGTCAGTGATCAATGAGCCCAGGGTAGCCTTTCTCAGCTCTGAACTGCTTCAGTATCTGAGGTCTGATAGGCTGGGCTAGTTGGGAAAACAAAAATTTGGGTGATTGCAGTGCTGGATTCCAGAGCACTTCACCTTAGATGTTGGTATGTTGCCCAGGTGCTCAACACTAACCACCACCTGGCATTCATCATTTTAGACAATTTCTAGGAACCAATTTAACCTGAGTGTATTCGTGGGTGAGGAGGAAGCCAGAGTGTCCTGATAAAACCCACAAAAATGTACACTTTTTTTTTGTTTTGTTTTTTAAGCTTTGTTTCCTAATGCATCCTAGTCTAAAAAAAAGTAAACAATGGCAGACAGAGTGCAAGTTTTTTTGTACTACAAGTGTATATAAATCCATACAACTGTACCATGTTGTCCCAAACACTATAGTCACATTTCCATCCCCTCTCCATTTGACTATTCACAAAACCCATGGTTCCAGACTTTATTTTGTATATAGCCAGAAAGAGAAAGGTGATAAGATGGCTACATTGGGGTCAATTAATTTAACAGTGCAAACATTCAGAGTGACTGTGGACAGTCAAAGCTATTCACCGGCTCCTCAACAAACCCTCTTTAGCACAATGATGACACCTGTGAATATGGTGCAAATGGCCTTTTGGCCATTTATTACAAAACTTCTTAATAAAACGTTCTACCATATTATCATCACTTACAATATATATTATTACAACAGTGCTACTTTAATATAGCAGCATTATAACAACATTTTAACAATCCTGCTGAACAAACTCTGCCTCACCCCCACCTACCTATAACACTTCTCTCTCCACCCCTATTTACCTTAGCCACCCATCTCTGCCTTCTCCCCGTCCTACTGGCTACTGGCCCTTCTGGACTCTAGGCTGTAGGCAAAACATGTGGCTGCAAATGTTATTTTAATGTAAAAAAAGTTCAGTGTTCTCCCCCTTTCTGAGTTGGATGACAAGCAGTTTGCCAATGCATAGTAATGACACATTAGGCTTAAGTCACCTAAATAAAACTTAATAAAAAACATAAAAGTGCTGCTTTTTTTTACTTACAGTGCTTAACAAATCATTTTTTTTTTCAAACTTTAGTTCTACTTTAAATTCTATTATTCTTTATTGGTGATGTTTTGAAAATATTTACAGTGGCAATCTCTAATCCAGTGTAATCTAAACTTTAAAAATGTTACTTTTTACAGTGACATCCACTGAGTAGATTTTTGAACACAATAAATAATATATTTATATTTTTCAAATATGTTCCACTTAAAAATTAATCATCATTTTTAAGTAACAGCCTGTTTAAATTATACAATGTTTTAAAATTTAAACAAGACTAAATAATGAATTGTCTCTAATGTTTTCTTTCCCTCTCTCTGGTATTTCAAGTATTGTACTGGAGCGTGTTGTAACCTAAATGCTACTTAGGTAAAACAGGTGAAAGTACGAAGTTCCTCAACGCTTTCTCTGCTATTTCAAACTAACTGAATTGAGGAAAATACAATACAGGTCAAATTGGCCTCCTAAAAACCCCACTCCGGGCACAATTTAATTTTTTTTAGGTTATAGAGTATCCCAAACACCAATATAGCGTAAATAAACAAATACTTCCAAATACCTTACCATTCTGGCATCATCTTATTAAAAGACACACTTATATATTACTACATCCTCGTACCTCTGGAGAACCCAGTCACTTCCTCAGTATGTAACAGCACCCTAGCACCAATCACTTATTAAGGGAATGTCAAGCCTGAAATTATTGGGTATTTTATGGGGCAGCGGAAGCATTTCAGGGGAGTTGGGAAGTGCAGGCTGGTAATGATGCCACCCAGATAGAGATTATGTTTCTTTGCTAGCATGGATAATGAATAGGCTCCCTTTAAAGCAGCTTCAGTCACAAGTGTACTTTTATTACATTTCCCAGCAATGCGTTTTAGTCTCTTTTTTGTCTAGGCTTGATTTTATTCTTGCTAAATGAACATTAATTTAAATTTTATCTAATTTCAGATAAATGTAACTAAAACATCTGTACTACAAAGTCCTGCTTTGAGTGTCCTCTATATTAAGGGAGATCAGATGCACTTTAGATGCTACAAAGAATCTTTTTAAGTGAGTAACCCAGATAAATTCATAACTATTAGCTCAGGCTTGATAGCACTCAGCCAAGTTACATTTGTTAGAACTTCTAGCACAGCTTGTCAAATGCGGCAAAGTATATTATTTTTGAAATGAAGAACATTCTCATCTAAACAAAGATTCTTGATCAATTTAATACTGCTGTTCCAATCTGGTTTCAGAGAAATCACATTCTAACTATACAGCGACAGAAACAGAATTTGCTGTCAAACACAGACTGATTCCCCTATCTTTGCAATGTTTGTTTGTAAAGTTATTTTTGTGACTGATCTTGCTTTGAAAGGAAAAGTATAATTGTAGTTTACTTTTACTTCCTATCGACCCTCTATACTATTTAATGAGATTTTGACCCCAGTAGATAGGTCTTTGACATGCAGCAATTCACTAATTAAGTAAAAAAAAAAAAACACTATTGATTCTGTGTATGCATAGACCCAATTTATATTTTTATGCTAAATTCCGCATGACTATTGGCGTTTTAATGAGTTACCTTCTGTGTTGAGATACAGTACAGCACTGAACATTCTGAATCCTTGCAGCGTATAGGCACTATGTCAGAAATGTATATTCTTTGAATTTCCATCACTGTTAACTGACTCGGGGCCCATTCACACTTCTCAGCTATAAAGCCTTGTTCCTATGTTGTGTTAATGTACAGATTACTGCTATGCACTTAATGCACACTACAATTGTAGGAGCCACTTCACCCATCCCAACACACCAAGGCAACACAAATGCAACGCAGCACGCCACAACAAATGTGTTTTGTGATGCGCTCCATCAGCAATGTTGCTTGTCCTTTTTTGTATGTGAGTTCTGGGGCATTGGAAGCTCATTTCTTTAAGCAAGCTGCCTAATTACAATGATCACATTCCAACATAATGAGTGTTGACACAACACACCAGAATGACAAAGCGTGGCCCCCAGGGATATTCTGCTGTGACCTATCTTCAGATATGACTTACTGAATTAAAGTGATCTTGTCATTAGGAGTACTAATGAAACAAAACCAATATTTAATAGAAGTAGATGTATATCTATCTTTTTGGTGGGCTTTTTCAAAAACTCTGCTGTGTTGCAAATTTGCAGCTTCCCCTGCTATCCAAAATTTGCAAGTGTGTCATATGCCTGTGCTACCGGTATGTGCTGCTCTTATTCTATTCCAACATCACCACAGGAAGTGATGGATACTACTAACTTGCATTGTGGTAATTGGGGATTTATACATATGTGTGTTAAGATGTATGATGTATGTTGCAGATGGTTAGATTCCTTTGTGGAAGGATAGGGATGGGGAGTAGAGTTTGCAATGGTGATTGTAGAAGTGTTCCAGTTTTAGTGGCAATGTTAATATTGGGTGATCAATATATTGAGGATATTTAAGGGTAGGTGTTTAAAACCATTGGGATACTTATTCCCGATTACTTGTTAAAACATTTATTTCTCAAAACCTACACCGAACAATCTTGTTTACTTAATGGCAAAGCCACTAACATAATGTGTTCTCTGGCTGAATTGGTGGGGATAAATAATTATCAAAATAGGTTAGGTAGTATTAGGCTCCATTCTGGCTGAAGAGAAATGATGCACTGGGGACCTAGAGGGGTGAAGTATAGAGGGAAACATAGAAAAGCTGGAAAGGTATGGTGAAAATATCTTTTGTAGGGGGGGGGGGGGGTTACTGGGATTTAGGAAATGTAAAGTTTCTGGCCATGCTGTTTTCTTTCTTTACTGATGTCAAACTAAATCTTAGTTATTCAGGAACAGTGGGTTTTAGTTTGTTTAAATCATCACAGAGAGTGATATAGCTGGACATGTGTATATTAATGGTAACTTTAAGAATTAGCAGAGTGAAAATGAGTAGTATGTTGGAAAAATAAAACAAAATAGGGAGCTAAAACCAAGTCCAAGCACTGCTTAAAAGGAATCTGGCATCCTGTATTTACAGTATGTAAGGCAAACCAACTAATTTGAACAGACTAATTTCTTCTACACACGGGCCTTCCGTAGTCATTATCTGCCATTTTTAACATTTGTTTCTGTATTTACACTTTAGGGAAGCCCCCAATAATATACAAGTAAAAATGAAGAATACAAATTAGAAAGTTACATGCATCATTTTATTGAAACGAAATATTCAAAAAACATGTTTTTCATATACAGTAAGAAGATTAGAATGATGATCTCTGAAAATAAGCATAATATATAACAATCTCTCTGGCAATGTCAGATCCAATGGAGAGAGACTGATGAGTGCTCTTGAACAGAAGTTTTAATGAACCTTCGTCTTTCCTGATTCAGTCCAAATATCATTTATTTTAGAAGCAATTGGTCAGAGCTTTCTGTCAAAATAATGGACCCTTGACTGATTTTGCTAAACCATAGAACAATAAGGAATAATATTTCTAACAAGCTATCTGGTATTAACAAAGCTTACAATCAGCTAAAACTGTAACCTCAAAAATGGCAACTGATCTGTGTAACTGATGTGAAGCTTTTATTATCCTAATGTGAAATAGCAAGTGCAAATTTTATTTCAGAAAAGCAAATTGCTGTTATTATGTTTGAACAAAGTAACATTACACTTTCATTCTGCTAAAGACATTGTATGTTATTGTAAATGGAGTTTCATTTACATAACATTTATCTATTGTTACAAAGAACTAGACCTCTTGCATAGTATTAATAGAGACAGATTTTTATTTGGTGCCTACAGCTGTGTTCTTTGCATTCCTGCCATCTTGTATCTGTTTCAGTTTCAACTCTCTATGTGCAGTTAGCATATTTGCTTTCACAGCAACATGGTTTGGAGTATATTCCATGTTTCACCTGCAATGGGTGATAGAAAAGAACTTATTTTGCCATCAGATCATTTACCTGATTATTTTTATTTTAACAGGAAAGTCATCCAAAAAAATACAATAAAAACCAAAATCAAGGGGAGATGACAGGTAGTAGAGTCACTTCTGAGATGAACCAACAGAGGAATATAGATAAATAATAAGTACAAGCTGGTCCTATTTATTTTGGAAGGAATGTACAAAAAGGTACAAGGCATTATCAAAATGTGTGCTTTAATATAAATACCTTTATGATTAGGCTCTTGCACAAAAAGTGCCAAGGTCCTTGTTATGATACCTGTACCCCTGTGTACATTCTTTTCTCAATAAAGGTGAGCAGATTATGGCTTTACTTTATATTATTCTATGTAAAGTGTAGATGAGAAACATTATTCCTGTGGACACCTTACCGTAAAGACAATTTGGAGCCACTTTTGGTGGTGGTAGTGAGCAATTGGCTAATATATATAATAATCTGATACAGTCCTTGATGTAAATCTATGGCTCACATACTACAGAATATATTTAGGATATAAAAAAATGTTTTCATTTTATGTGAGATTTTGTTGTGGATCCCGACAACAAAATATATATATGGCAGTCCACCTTTCCATGTCTTATATTCTCTAGGCTTACACACCCACATGGTACATGCTATTACACCTTTCTATCTATGGTAATCTAAAGAAATTATGCAGAAGGATCTTTTATATTGTTTTAACTTTTCACAATTCAAAGGCTGTTCAATTTTTCAAGTTCAATTTTTCTTTAGCAGTCATAGAAAACAATTCGTCCTCCTTTCTCTAGAGGAAGCTATGGCGAAACATTTTGAGAAGAGATTAGGAGAAGAATCATTTGTGTATATTTTCCATATGTTTTTTCTAATATTAACATATTGGTGTGACATTTTTAAGCTGTGTGTAATAAAATAATAGCTTTTAAAGCATTTTGTTTGTATTGGATTAGCTCCTTACAAGTCCATTGGATTTTTTTTTTTTTTACAATCAATTTTTCCTGGTTCACACGTGCGTACACACGTGCATAAATAGTCGTTGGAAAGGATCTTTCACGATCATTTCCAACGACTATTATTGCACGATGCATGAACGAGTGCTGTACATACAGCATTGTTCTGCTCTATGCAGAGGGAAGGGGGAAAGTGATGGAGTGGCACTCTGCTGCACCCTCTCCCCCTTCCCTTGCATTAGGATCGTTAGTTGTCCATCGTTCGGGAATCCGCTAGGACAGTCGTTCGGACGATGGATGACTGGCGCTGTACACACGCCAGATTCCCGCCCGATATCATCCCTGAGCCTATTATCGGACAAGAACCATTGGACATGTGTACGTAGCTTAAACAGAAACAATATTTCACAGCATACACACAAAAACAATACAGAGAGCTCCAGGAGGCTCTAACAATACAAAAAGGTATAATTTGTAGTTGAGTTGTAGGATTAAGGACTGCTTAAATCTTAAAGTAACATCCCAGTACAGCAGTATATCTGACACAGCTCTCGTTCAGTAATACACATGACATTTGGAAAGTATCCCCAGCAGTGAAAATGTTAATAAGACTTAAGTAAACAACAACATTTGTAGTTGTCTATAAGAAGGACCATAATATACTCCAGATTCCAAAGGTCTTGACTTCAATTTCTGGTGTAGACAAGTGTGCACACTTTAAAAAAACAAAAAAAAAAAATCCAAAGAAGTGGTGTAAGTATTATATGAGAAGAACTGGAGCACAGTGAGAACAGAACACAATAGTGTATTCATGGAGTCATGGCAACATGTGGTCTTTGATTCACACAGTAGCTGCTGTTCATGTTTCTCAGTTCTTTGTTCTCCTGTTTACAAGTATCCTTTGGTAAAATTAAATGTCTTCTTCTTATATATCTGAAGTTGTTTTCATAGTTTCCATCACAAATGTTAAACACATAAAAAATACATAAAAAGTTAAAAAAAATAGATATTAGAATTAAATCATTATAACAAAAAGTTTGAAAAAGGTATTTTATATTCTATACATGCGTTTATGTTTTAATTTCAGCCACTGAGCTAGTTTCTTAGTATATTTCTGAAGTCAGACTTACTATCTACATAAGTGTTCAACTAGCAGATGATTGAATAAAGTCTCAGCATAGAGCTCTGCTTGGACACTACAGATAATAATTCATAATGACTGTTTCCACAAAGAATTTCATATCACATTTATACATTTTTCAGACACAGAGAGGCTTGGAGAAAAACGGTTAGTAGTTTCTTTCATTAGACTGCTATATATCCAAAATTTCTTTTCTTGGGGACTGACATATTTTTCACTGTACAGTTGCTTAAGTAAAAGAAATAAGTAACTTAGTTTACCAATATCAAGCAGCGGTCCGGGTAAGGCTTGCAAACAGCTTTTTTCCTTGATTATAATTACCTATACCTTAGTAGAGTGAAGAATGAGGGGAACAACTTCAATTTGGATAATAGTGTAATCTTTTTTTGATTACTTGGCAAGCTTGTGATCACTACAAAACTTAGTTTACTAACACTAAGAACTGGCCCAGGTAGGTACTTGTAAACTGCTTCTTTAATTTTTAATGACTTATAGGTAACTTTACTAACTAACGAAGGGAGCCAAATTAACACATTAAAAAGTAGCATGGCTTTTTTTTGATTCCTTGTTGTTTCTTACCTTGGGCACGGCACAGACAACAGCGCTACACACCACACCGGTAACCACTCATTTATTGGCATCTACTGGCTAAGTGCATCTTTTACTACCATCTTTTTTATAAATTTTACCTGTCTTTTGTGTATATTACTTATCTGGTACTGGTAGCAAATGCCTAGGGATAATTTTGTGTCTAGAAAGGCCTACGTACGGCAATACATGTTTTTCAAGAGTCTCTATGACTATGACTTTGACATAGTCTCTATGATGTGACATTGCCTTTTAATTTGGGATTATAGTTTTAACATAATGATGTAAATGAATTGGATGGATTTTATTACAAACTGTGGATATGGAATGATTCTAAAATGCCTACAAAAACCCCATATTGATTTTTTTTGTTCAATGTACAATTAGTTTTGGCACCACCTTTTAATCCCGTAGTTATATTTTGATTTACTTGGTGATTGGTAGGAGGTTGGTGGAAGAACCCAATGCCAGTCTAGGAGAAAAGGAATGTGTCCCTACATTCCTTCATCACGTCCTGTGGCACCAGTATAATAGCCTTTTGACCCTTAAGATTGGGGAGAGCTACTTGAGAGAGATTGTTTTTCTTGGTGTGGTGGAGTCTCCTAAAGGACTTGGCACATTGGTAACAGCATGAGTGCAAGGTTATTAAATTACTAAACTTTATATGAAAAAGCTTCCAGATTGGTGAAAAAAACAGAATAATGAACATTAAACTTGGCAAAGTGCTTAGCAGGACCAGATTTAGCACACTGCTAGAATAGTTTTTTTCAAGATTTGGTTATTTGGACCTATATGCAGCCCACTGGAAGAGTCAAGTGCATATCTGTTCATGTTCCTTTTAAAACCCAGTCAGAGTCCCACTTTTGTTCTTTTTTTACTGTGATAAAAATAAGAAAAGGGAATTGTTCTTCTGACAATTTTGATCAGGAGACCCTTGTTAGGGGCATATAGCTTATTAGGCTATAGCCAGTTAATGGTGTGTGCTTTGTAAACTGATAGCATATATGCTAAGCATTTACTCTCCATAGGCATTAATTAAATGGAGTCCTATTGAAGGCACCATACTGTCAATATAAGAGATAAGCAAATCAATCTGTGGAACACATTACATTTTACAAATTACTTGAATTTTGATTGGTATATGTCAGTAGTTAAATAGGAACGCTATATATTAGAAGAACAAAATATATGAAGATCCGAAAAGTAGCTATTTTAAATCTATTACAATTAGCAAACTGTTTCTTGGTTGCTGTTATCTATAGTGAAATAATTTCCTTTTTTTATGAATGTGTATGTTTCATATACAGTGCAGAAGCAAGAGATGAACAATTTGTGATAAAAAAAAGTTTTGCCAAAATTTGATAAATACACTTATACTTGATTTACTTGTTTCTTGGTAATGTAAATATTAAACACTCTTTGTAAATGTGTAGATTTCAAATTTACACATTAAGCCCTATACAAGAAGAATGTGATAAAAAATATGTGTGTTATATGAGTTAGGAGCAGTATATCAAAGATTTGATTTGCACATCCATGCATCCATGCAGTTCACATTTGTTGTTTGTCAAAAGGCAGAAAGATATGTTTACTGCGTGCTCTTGCTCTTCTACAAAACAAAAACCAGCAGTTAAAGCATAATAACTCAGTCGCAAAAGAACAAAAATACCCCTGGTAGTAAACATTTATTGAAGTTAATAAATCCATTTCCTCTATTTAATTTGTGGTAAAAGCAGAACTGGACAATATAACTGAAGCAGAATTGTGTATGCCATTTTACAGTGCACTAATAGAGTCAAATCATAATGGAATAATGCATTTGATGATCGACAAATGGACTATTTCAAATGTTTGCACTATATCTTCAGCTACCTTAATAACTATTAAATTATGTAACTCAATAGACATAGAAGCACTTATTCTAACTAATAAAATATTTTAGGTAATTTTGATTGATTTTAATGAAGTCTAAAATGTTACTGTTTTTATTTCATCAGGGAACTTAGTGGTCTCGTCAAGATTATTTCTTATTTGTCTTATTTTTACTTTTATCTTTGTAAATAAATATGCATTTTAAAATCTCTCTTACAGGTAATACATATTTTTCTACTAAATATAAGTACAATGTATAGTATCAAAATGATTGAAAAATCTGTTTCTTTACTGTTTTAGTTTCAGAGCCTCCTCCCCTTTCCCTCAGGGGCCTGTTCCCCATAACATTTTACATTTGCATTCTATCCCAACATAGGTTCATTTTATTTCATGTGTTTTTTTATTAATAAAAATAACAGTATTGCAAATTTGTATTTATTAAAAAAATAATGAAAATTATTTTAAATGCTGTAACCTAAATTTGACTTAGCACTGACCTCTTGAAATCCCTTGTATAATATGAACAGCACAGGGACAGCATTTATTATAATTATTATATTATTATATAGCATCAACATATCACGCAGCACTTAATAAAGTCCATCGACATGTCACTAGCTGTCCCTTAAAGGAGCTCACAATCTAATGTCCCTAGCATAGTCATATGTCTTTAATACAGTCTAAGGTCAATTTTAGGGGGAAGCTAATTAAACTAACTGCATGTTTTTGGGATGTAGGAGGAAACCAGAGCACCTGGAGGAAACCCACACAAACACGGAAAGAACCTGCAAACTCCACGCAGATTCATTCCGGGCTGAGATTCGAACCTAGCACTGCAAAGGCCAAAGTGCTAACCTCTGAACCACCGTGCTGCAGTTAGGGCCAATTAGATATGTTGCATGCTTATGTGCTAATGCAGTAACAAGGAACTTGAAGATAGGAAATGAGTTGGGTTAGCAAAGGTGTGACTGCTGTTTCTCCTTTAGGACACTTTTCAGCCCCTATTAACTCTCTGGTGGTATTCTCGAGTGAGGCTGCGGATGGATGTTCTATACCAAAAGAGTAACCCTGAGCTACACTGGGGGTGGAATTTACAGGGAGCTCAAAACTCCTACCTTGTTCTAGCGTCGTCTTCTAGCGATGTCCGGCCAGGCATCTGTACAAGCTGGCCGATGTCCGGCCGGCATCTGCGTCCCCAGCATGTGAACATCAACATTAAAATCAACACTAGCTGTATTTAAGGTTGGAGTTAAAGTAATAGGTGGACAAAGATATTTATAAATGCATAGTTATTTGCAAATAAAGTCACTGAAATATCCAGAACTGATGTGAAAGTAATCTCCATAACCATTGAAAGTATTCATTCTGATTTTATTCCTTTTTTAATGCTCTTTTATATCACAGTTTATCTCTTTGTTATCAGATAGTTAACCAAGTGTCTGTTTTTAAACCATGATTAGTAATCTGGTGTTAATTAGACTGAATAGTGAATAATTCCTCAGTTCATATGTCACCCTCATAACTAAGCCCAGCAGGGTAAAATGAGTCAAGGCACTTATCTACTTCAAGTGTAAGGAATAAAGTCTCCCAGTTGTTTCATCTAATTTGTGGATTCCAATTGTGTTTATGTAAAGGAAAACATTCTGGGCTTTACAACAATCTAGACTAATTTTCCATGTTTTTCTTGTGTCAGGCATGCATGTGGAGAACATGATGTCTTAATGTCCATCAATAGTTTCCTTGGAAACCCTTAATGACCAGATGAGTGCATAAAGCTTTAAACCTTGTTCAGACATTCTCTGTTATTTTCTTTATTTTCCTTATAGTACCTAGGCAATAAGTTCCTGTTCTAAAACTTTACTATGTATTTTTGCTAGGGAAAAATTACCAGGAAATTGGATTGTTGACTCCGAATAAGCTCAAATAGGTCTCTAAACAACTTTCTTATTATAGTGACTATCCGTGGATGTTACTGTTACCTACTGTGTTACAAGCTTTCCAACTGTTTTTCACATTTCTTAAAGCCCAAGCTTAGCACAAATGAGCTGGGTTGTTCCACACCAGACGGTTTATGAATCTTAAAGATGATTGGTCCATTTGTTGAAATGAAAGACAAACTGGTAATCTAGCCTGGCCACCCATGGGCTGCACTCTCATATACCATTACTGTAACAAACTGCACTACGTTTAAAGTTGAGAACCCTGTGGCTCACAAGAATTACAGTTGATGTAGTAGTTTTAGGATATAAATTTTGCATTTACATTTTCTTCTTTCTGCTGTTTAGAAGAAAAAATATACAATTTGCACAATATTACTGCATTTAAATTTTACAGACCTTTGTTTTTACTGCCAAATTTCATGACCCATCTAGGTTTCGAGCATTATTAAATGGTTGCTTATAACAAACGATCAACATCATATTTTTTGTTAAAAGATGATTCCTAGCAATAGGCAATAGTTAGGTTTTTGCTCAATGTTGGATTTGTTGGAGTTGATTTGGGAAAAGCTCATATCATTGTCTTCCTTTGGGAAATCATTTATAAAATGTGTCATTATTTTCAACCTTTAATAATTGTAGGTAACATTTTGCATTTACAATTTATTCTTTCTGCTGTTTAAGAAAAAAAAATTTTGTAAAGCAATGCATATTTTACAGCTTGTTACTGACAAATTTCATGACCCATCTATGTTTGAAGCAACTAAGTGGTAGATTTATAGCAAAAAATCAAAACCCTCCTTTTTGTTTAAACAATTTTACTAGCAGTGGACAATTGTTAAAATTTTGTTCAATTTTGGATTGTTCTTGGGAAAAACTCACTCCTTAAATATTTTAGATAACTATATAATATATATATATATATATATATATATATATATTTATAAATACTCAACTTTCATCTATAGCACTGTGTTCTAAAGATTTCTATATCACCTATACTGGACATTCCCTAATCTCTCTTTTATAAGATGAACATCTCTGATGGAATCAATTTCTTTTCTACAGCATTAAAAGGCTAATCCTACTATAAGAGTCTTTTTCAACAGACTAAAGTGCTTATTCCTATTACAAAACAGAGGCATATATCAAAAACATTGTCCCGCTTTTTTTTTTCTCTAGAAGCAAAAATTAACTACCGTAACTTAGAAAATGTTTCAAAATAACAAAAAATGTACTTACTCCTTGATTTTATGAAAAATATTTAACTGTTCTTATTTATTTTATTTTTTGTATTGAAGTAATACAAAATGTACAAAAAAAAATTAAAGATTTGTTCAAAATGAACCAACTTTTACCTAAATCTGATGTATAGCTAAAGCTAAAACCTTTTTATATATGATACTAGTGTTAAACCTTCTGTTTTTACTGCTGTTCATGTCCCTACATAAGAGATTCACCCTCTCCACTTGTACTGGTGACATTTCTCTGCAATCGATGTTAAATCAAATATTTTACTAGTTGTCAGGACAGCAAGCAAGGGAATATTTACCAATGGGGACAATATTTCTGGTAAAGGAAAAAGTATATTTTTTCCTTCACTTTGGAAATATTTTTCTGAACTTTCTTTTTGTGTGTAGTAAAAGTTAACCAGAGTTCACATTCCTTTATGCAGAAATAAGGACGGGAACTTGGAAGGGTGGTTCTACTGGAAATTTGGAAAATTATTTGGAGTAGCGGGCACAAAATTCTTTTTGTACTCTATATTTAAAAAATGTGTATAAATGATGTCATGTGGCTGTGCGTACTCTGCATCCCATCTTTTCTTTTGGACATGTCTACTCATTGTCCCCTATTGAAGAATGAGCCCTGCTTAATGATGTAATGGAGGCTTCATTCCCTCTGAACATAGTGACCGATTACCGATACATAATCTTCCAAAACTGGGTAAGAAGATTTGTCCCAAATTTTAACGACAGCCAAGTGTCTCATCTCCAGACATTGGAAATCAGCTGGTTTAAGTGATCTTTTATTAAAGATGTCCAAATGATGGAACTCCTTACAGCTTGTCTGTACGATTATGTTATGTGGACAAGTTCACAGCAATATGGGCACCTCGGGACACATATCTACTCTTATCTACTAACATGTTTTACCATCCTGATAGAACCTGTTAGGGGGGAAGTCTACCTCAAGTTACCTCCTGTCTACTTGAAGAGTATGTTGTATTCAGGCTTTTTCCCTTCATCCTGGCTATTTATTTTTCTAGAACATTATATCCCCTAGCCTGCCACCTATCACCCCCTTTTATCTAGTTTTTTTTTATGCTATTCCAGAACCACAGACTTTGAATAGTTCATTTCATTTGTTTAGTGATGCCTATGTGTGATTGAACACTAATACATTTTTTTCAGTAGTGGCTCTTGGTTAAATGCATGTCCACTGTACACCCTCTTTTATATGTTTGTGCTGTATTAGGTTTTATTTTGTTATGTTTCAACAAAATACAATTTTATAGAGAAAAGATTAGGAGCAGTTGGAACCACAACTGAGCCTGTGGCAGAACAGTGTGGTCATCTGTAGGTCTGCAATGGGCCTTACGTGGCAGCTATACCCGTGATTCTTCAATAGCAGCCCCATGTTTGGCCTGGAGGCATTTGTTAAACAATACCCACCAAAAAATTGACCAGACAAGTGAATAAAAGTTTTTCATGCATAACATGGATGTGTAAAGAATTGTAGTTTTGTTGTGACAAATTAGTTTGAATGAAAGTAATATTTCTACAACCCCAGCCTATTGTAAACAACATTTAGAAAACAAGATGCTGAATACAAAGTACAAAGTCTATTCTGTCTATATTTATTTGGTAAATATTGGTTAGAGTACTTGGCACGTGACGGTGCATAGTTACTAGTGTTGTAACTAAATGAGGCTGATTATGGATCTGATAGGAATCAAAAATGCCTATAGTATAAAGTTCAAGGATGGAAAATATTTATTTAGTAAATGATTCATGTCAATGTCAATGTCAATGTCTGACAGTTCAGATGTATTTTATTTTTACATATTGATTTTGTTATAGTGTTTTATATATCAAAATATAAAAAAAATATCCCACAGACAGGGTAACATTGGAGGAAAGCAACTGAGTCACAGGGACAGAGCGTTCTCATAGAAAGTGTCAGCACAAGGACCTTTATGGAAGGATCACCAACTTATTATTTAAATAAAAGCTGCACATTTAAAAATATGTGTATTAAAAAAAACATTTGCATGTTAAAATGTATTAGGTTTATGTATTACATGTTTTATTGATTGGGATCGCATATACAGAATTTTCTGATGTTGAGAAATACTGGAAAGTACATCAGTACTGTATTATTAGTATAAAAACTGCTATTTGTAAAGCCCATTGCAATGGCAGGTACCTACTCTGGGTATTTCTAGATTAAATAGATGGAAATGTTCTGTCTAAGGTGGTAGGCAGATGCTTGGGGGGCCTACTCATGGAATATGTGGGGAATGTATTTTATGATTACACCTTGTAATTAGGCTCTGGCACATGAAATCTATCTAGGCATTTGTCATTGTGTAGGCTTTTGAAACTAAAGCCTCCCAGTGTTTGCAGCACACATGCAATCTCCCATTGTGGGTTTGAAGTTGCAGCTGGCAAATCTAAGGAGAGTTGCAGGGATGTGATTGCAGCCAGTCCCCCGGCAGCAGTGGTAACTGTTTAAATTATTATAGGGAATGTGGACAGAAAACCTGGCCAGAAGCGTCTGTTATACTCCAAGATAAGCAGCAAGGACAGCATTTGGCAATATTCCCTGGATAACATTTGCATTTTATAGATTAATTTCATGTGTTCAGTGGAGTTGCTCTTTGATTGTTCTAAATTTGGTTCATCCACAAGTCACCAGGGTAACATCCCTTTGATATGACTTATGCAACTATGACATTGGAGGAATGAACAATGTCTGTGTTCCCATATTGAAAAACTCCACAGACAAAAAAAGTTATGGAGAAGCAATAGCTGAAGGTCACAATTAAACAAAAAATAAGTAATTTAAAATAAAAAAACAAGCACATTAAAATGTTTTGTAAATTAGAGTACGGGTTTTCATATTATATATTTCATATTATAATATATATTTCATATATATTAAGTGCAAAAAACGAAAAGCTGAGCTTTGGAGGAGAAATTAAACTAGGCTAGTTATAAAAAAAGCAATGTTTTAATGTGATGCATGTATAAATAGGTACAAACCTACATTTGACATTTTATCATCATTCTCAATGACAGCATTTTCCCTGTGCTAAGGAAGTCAGAAATAATATGACATTTTCCTTGCAGATTTTAGAAAATAAACTTTAGATGTTTTAAAGTGCAATCATCAAGTGGAAATACCAACACATTTGCAGTTTATATTACTGTGGTTCATGATTATGCAAATGTAGACCTTGCTGGATGTCTCCCATATTTTTTAGAGGTAAAAGAAAGGTCAGTTTCTTGATGCTCTGCTTGTCCTGGGTATACATCATGCTCATTTGGCACATCTTGCTTTGGTGACTTGTTTATTTAACCTTGAGCCTCGTGTGCAGTATTATCTTTGCCTTCCATCTATTCCCATTGTCTGACAAGGTGTGTGCCTGCATAACTCCTATATTTATGATTTATTTTATGATGGTATTTTTACTTAAACTGTTATTGTTACTTAAAAAATTTTTTTTTATTGTGTAATATTTCAAGCAATGGTACATAAATAGCATTAAACCACAATAAAGATTATATTTTATTTCTGTGTGTGCTACAGAGTCAAATGATGTCATTGTTACTTTTTTAGTGTGAACAACAATGAATACATGAACAGTGATTTAACCCAATATAAGCAATTAGACATATCCTCATCCATCCTCATTTCTGTTCCTTCCATCCTATTGAATAATCAAAGTGACATTTATTATGCTTAGGGAGCATCAACAATGTTACAGTGGGATGGGGATGAGTTAATTAATCTAACATTTCACCACCTGCAAACAACCTATGGTATTTATGTTTGTTTATTTTTTAACTTTATATGGTTTGTGTTTTCTAAGACAGTACATTGGAAGACTGTTTACCAAAGCAACTTTTACTTTGCCATTTTTATAGCTTGGAAACAACTCACTGGTGCAAAGCTGGTGAACAATCATCGAAAAAAAACCTTTGAAGGTGATGCATTTCACTAATGAGTTGAAATGTTGCAGTCCCTCATCCTTTCCTGTATGTGTGGTTGTGTGTAGATGCTTCAATTGAACAATCAACAAATCTTTCCTAGGGTTGCTGCTTACTAAGTAGGCAGTTTTATAGGCATGGGTACTCACCTTTGCCATTTTCCTTTAAATATGTTTTAAACAATATATTGAAACGTGTCATTGGTATTATAGAGATCTCTTTGGTCAGAATTGTGAGTTCAGTACCACGGACAGCAACCAATGTATTGAAATTACTTTCAACTGACTAGCATCTTTGAAGCATTTTGTTTCTGCATTACACTATGTTCAGTAGCATACAAAGATGTAGGACTCTTATGAGGACAGAAATATTGATGCGGTCTCTACTAATGTCTCTTAAGGTGTCAGCTAATGCCATTCAAATCACTATCTAGGATTAGGCACTTAAATCTGTCCTTCCTGCATGCCTCATGTTTGTTCCAGATTAGTAACTCAAAAGACACTGTTATACCCGGGTAAAAGGGAAGAATTAAAGTAAGAGCTGATTTGATAAAAGTGAAAATTAGCAATATAAGATCCCATATTTATATTCTCACACGTATCCACAAGTCCCAAATAGTAACCCCTCAACGGCTCAAAAAAAAAGAAATAAGACATAATACTCATTCCAGTGTGTGGCTATTGTTGCCCTTTGCTGCACTTTGATTGGCCCCATAGCACAGTAGTAATGTGGAATTGTTGGTAAAAACCATAAAGAGCAGCAGTGGACAAGTCATTTGACAACAGATTGCTTAGTGGCAATTCGGGAAAGCTTTAGCTGTCATAGGATTTATACAGTGTAACCATATACAGCATAGGGCACATGGCCTAGAACCTGTGAACGAGTTTACCATTTTCTTGGCACAAAATTCAAAATGCTCTTTTATGAGGCTGGCATCACCATTCTAGGCAGGAACGTGTGTTTCTTAATCAATGCAAACATGGGGACAGGCAACAAAGGACTAGAAGGACTACTAGGAGGTAGAAAGGTAGACCAAAAAAGAAAAGGGGATCATAAGGAGGATAAGATGACAAAGTTGTTTGTCAAATAGGTTGGAATGAGAGGGTGCAAGAATGGCACAGAAAGAGATTATATATTCAGAAAAAACATTTACAACATTAACAGAAACAATTTCATAATAAAATAAAAAAAATGGAAGTAAATTCTTTACTACCATAGAAGGAATCCTCGGGCGCAGCAAAAAAAGCATACTTTATCACTATTACATGTGTTTGTCAGGCTGTAACTGAAGTGTTATAGTTTTAATTATACCTCACAGTTACTTGAGAGCTAAAAAAAAGGCTGATAAATTAAGTTAAATTACTGTGAGTCAAGATAAGAAGAGACGTTACAGTACTAGTTAACCTGCAACTGATGCATTCAAAAACGTAAAAGGAGAAGTATTGCAATTAAATTACAATGAAATGAGGGTTTAAAGTGACAATGTGACCAGGCTGTGGATATTCATGTATTTACTTTTTCCTAAAATCCTGTGACTAATTTACCTGCAGGCACTGTGAAGTAGTTAGTTCTCAAAGTTTAAACTATTGAAAATTTGCAAGGATGCCAAAAAAAAAGCTTGGAGGGAGTAGTGGAATGGAATGGTGTTCCTGCTCATTAGCGCATCAGTTCCTGCAGGTAAAGAGGTCAGTGGCAACTAAGGCAGTATACACATAAAATATTTGTTACTGTTTTATGATCATTTCCAATGAAAGAGAATGACATTGAATGAAGTGTTGTACACACAGCGCTGTTCTGTTCTATACAGAGGGGACGGGGGAGGACAACGAAACTGCACTCCTCCAATCCTGACAGATCTATTAGACATCATAAGACATCAGATGACTGCTGTACATATGTCAGATTCTCATCTAAGAAGAGCACCACTGTTTTTCCCAGGCGATAATCATCTGCACATTCTTTTTCAAAAGCCAATTGTTTGTTTGCTAATTATATATAAATATTTAAATACCACTTGCATGGTCACAGTTGCAGTCCAAAGTCTACTGAGTACTAAGGAGTAACATTAGATCATTGAATAGACAAAAGTACTCTATGAGGATTTCCAGCAAACCTTATACATTTACCCCAAGGACCAATCTCTAGCTGTACAGAGTTACTTGGGTTGGGAGATCTAGAGAGCATCAAATTGTATTCAGAGTGGGTATGGCACAGCCAAAACCCAGGTTGCAAGCTTGCAGGCCAATGCCGAAGAGTAAGGATTCTACTAAGAATGGTAACCCAGTTCCAAATATAGACACACATCTGTCTAGGGCATCTAGGGATATGGATGTAAATGCAGAAGTAGTGCAAATTCCCCAAAGAACCCAGCCAGACATTCAGTCTGTCCTGTAGGTCCCCAGCTCATTGATCACACTCCAAAAAACAAAAAAAAGGACTTTAGCAGAGGCTACCAGGAATAAAAACTTTTGGTTTTCCCATACCTCAACAAATAATAAAAGATGCATAGTAAAGCGTTAATAAAAAAGTAGGAAGATTGGAACACATAATGTCTCCTTTGAACATTATTTACTTTATTTTGCTTAGGTATCTACAATATTTTTTGATATCTGCATTATGTCATTGATGATAACAGAACTTGGACAAAAAAGTACAAATTTCTCAAAGGTTGTGTTATATTTCTTTCTGATACTAACTCAGTTGAAGTTATCCACTGAAGACAATCTTTGGCATTAAAAAGTCAACCTATGAGAGCAGAAATATTTCCCCTGCCAACGCTGGTCTTCCTTACTGCTAGTTTCCTGACTGCAAGGATAATTCATAGGACTGAATACCTGGAGTCAATAAGCTGAAAAATGTCAATCAGGAGCTAATAGTTCACTGGTTCCAATAAACAGAAGATTAATAAAAACATGTTGTCAGCCAGAAAACTGGCCTTTTCACAGATATCAGCAATGTAAGGTTCCATAACAAAAAATAAGTTTTTGCTTATTTCCTTTAAGAAGTCATTATACAAAGTATAAAGTCGGCGAGCGTGCAGTAATAAACAGCAGTCAGGTTTTTTTTAATCTTTGTTGGATTACAGTAGACAAAACAAAGACGAAGAAAATTTCTGAAGGATTATTATAGGATACTTCACGTAGCACTTAGCTTTTGTCTTAGTGAGTATGCTTAAATGTGCCAGTATACAATGTAACTCTGTACAAGCTCCTTAGTCTCAGTCATGCACTAGTGCTCTATACAGCACTTATGTAACAGTCATCTAAAGCTCAATAAGCACTTCATTATGACATGCATTAAAATTACTGCCATATTACTATTGAATGGCGTCTACACTGAGCAGGCGGCTGAGATCTGATCCAAGAACTAGTACTAATCAAACTAACCAAAATGCAAAGTGAATGGAATCATGATTAGGAACCTAAAATCACAGAGCACAGCAGATTTACTTGGAGAAAAATATATTGTTATGTAATATCGGGGTTATAACCAAACAGAAAAAA
>NC_092860.1:112973720-113119268 GCF_032062135.1 Pyxicephalus adspersus | reverse complement strand
AAGCATTTTGAAGGAACTAGCTTTTGTTGTCATCCTGTCGTTGATTTTGCTGCCGTTTGAGTCACTAATGTGAGACAAGCATGCAGAATGGAACGAAAAAAAAAAAAATCATGTGATCCAGGATGCCTAGGCTCCGAGTTGGAAATATCATGTTTTTATTGATAGCAAGAGGTAGTTTTCAGGTTGAAACAATAATGTGATTGTGTAATGCTGACAAGAGCCCTATTGATTTTTTTTAGACAACAGATTTTATTGATAGGTCAATTTCAGTTTCATAATGATCTAATCTACTCAGTGGTCAGGAACATACAGATATAGTAAGAATTATGATCTAGTTGAAATAAAAGAAAAAAAAATGAAATTGGCTGTCACGCCATCTCCAAGGTGAACGCAGGAGGCTGAGCAAATCCCCAAGGATATAGTTCCATGCAAGTTGAAAAAAAATTCTAAAGCTAATCGGGATTAAAACCTTCTCAATAGTCTAAATTAAAGGAGTGATTTAGAACAATAGTTCTCCAGGGCTGCTAACAGCCTGGAACTTGAGGATTAGAATACCAAGCTTAAACAGTGAAGTCTGTAAATCTTCAGCTATTACCAGTCTCTGGGGACATATTTGCAGCCTGCTTTTCTAAAGTATATTGCTGATGTTAGTAACCAATATTTCTATGTGATTGATCTGGTCTCTATACAGTACAACCATTTACACATTAATCTTCTGGTAAATCCAGACAGCTTTTGCTTGGTATAAACAAATGCAACCATGTCAAACAAATCTTTGGTCATGATCATAGCACGCGATACTATCATAATACCTTGCAGATTATTTATCAAAATAGAGTATTGGAAAAAACAATTGTTTTATTGTTTAATCAGCAAATATAACAGTTAGCAAAAAAAGATCTGGCAAGTGAGTGGATGATTCCCTCCATGTACTCTACATGTAATTGTACATACACCTACAAGTCTCCGAAACCCTCATTAGGTTGGTGAACAGAGACATATTTATATATATATATATATATATATATATTACATATAGAGAAAAATAACAAGGTATATTAGAATATACAAATCATAATCACATGTCCATACAAAAAAAACAGCACATAATTGAACGTAAGCCCTAATAAGGAAGGACGAGGGCAATGTTGGTGGATATTCTTTTTTTATATTCTTTACCGGATGATGAAGTAAAAGGCTATAAGAAGCTGTTAATGGTATCTAAAGAAATGAGATTGTCAGAATTCCAGGTATCCGATAATGGTACTTTTACATTTTTACTTTGGACACAATCAAGTATTATCAAGTATAAATGATTTGGTTATATGATGATAAACTGATTTATTCTATAATCATATTACAAATGTATACTGAGTATTTTAGGCAGTGTAGGATCATTCTTTAAAGTTTATATATCTCAGTATTTCTAATATTTATACAGTGATACCATGGCTAACTGGTCCACTGGGATAAAATCAAGGTGAAGGGGGGTTAGCAGAACACAGATGGCCTACAGGACAGAAAGTATGATTCCAGATAGCATTGCATTAAAACAAACAATGTAAGTGACATTATTATATTACACAGACACAATTTTTTCTTCACATTTCAAGACAACACTTTAATGTATCTATGGTTACAAGTTTATACATGTCCCAAGAGTATACTATTAAAACAGTTTGTAAGTGCCAACAATGATTCCATTCTTATTGATTGATAGTGTTTATGAAGATTGATAAAATCTAAAAACAAATGTCAATGTGTACTGATATTTGTATGATTGATTAATCGTTTGTATTTGTCATTTCACACTCCTTGTAACCTAGTAACATGTAACTGCAAAGAGGAAAACTAACAAAGTGCACAATCTTTAACCTGTTCTGTTCTAATACTGCTGATCCAACAAGAATAAAACTTTGCAGAGGTGTTTACAAGGAGATGTCCTTGATTAAACCATTGCTGCAGACAGTTGACTCTGGCCATGTATGAAATTCTATCAGGTTGTATGGCTTCCATGTTTCTAAGCATATTAACACAACACTAAAACAATACATATAATTATTAGGACTACTTCACACTGGCTGTGAGGTCGCAGTGCATTTACTGCTCTCTTGCGCACTTGGGAAGACGCTACATGTAACATCTTCCAGCCTTAATAGATAATAGGTTCTACAACGTGCCATGTTAGTATCACTCACTATTGCCAGCTGTCATATGTGGTTCTTTTTAAACTGCTGGGCAACTGCTTGAGAGGCTGGCAAGGTTCCACCCATGAGGAGCCATGAGAAATAGTGCATTGAAAAGTCAGGTGTGAACCCGCCCTTTAGGTCCTTTATAGTACTAGTGCATATAATTGCAGGAGCATCTCTGTTCCTGCAGCCAGGTTTCAGATTATTATGGCAAAGTATTTTTTTTCTTTTAATGCTGGGTCTTTCATGCCCATTTTTTCAGTTCAGTCTATTGGTCAACAAAACTGTCTGTCATAGTGATAGGCAAACAGGAATGTTGTAGAATGGCCTTACATATATCTATAATAAAGCTTTGGAGAATATTTATTTATGTTACTGAACCTGAGATTTCCAGGCCCACTGTTTTCAATGTTTCACTGAATGTTAGATTCACTGCTTTTTATATATAGACCCTTAGGTGTCTGCAGTTTAAACCTGCAGCAAAACAATAAAAATATATATTGAGCTCCTGAAAATTCTAGTTGCATGGTTAGATGAAACTTCCAAGCACTATAATGAATTCAGTCATCGTGTATAATCCCATGAATGAGCAATCCCATGAATCTACTAACAGATTCCTGAGCTCCAAAAATGTATAAAGTTGGCAGTGTTTGTAGTTTAGAGATGTGTATATTCGCTATACACGACCACTGACCTTCCTACAAAGAACCAAAACTGTTGTTATCTGCTGTAATCCTCATAAATTAAATGACATATTTCTAAACTGCATTTATTTATTTATTTATTTATTCTTGTTGCAAGACAACAGTAAATCATCTGATTACATGGCAAATGCCTACCATGATCCTATTCGTATTGATTGATTGTGTTTATAAAGATTGATAAAATCTGAGAACAAATGTCATTGTCTCCATCATTCTCCTTGGTAATGTCTGAGTGCAGATATTTGTATGATTGATTACCTGTCTATGTTTGTCATTTCATACACCTTGTAACACAGCAACAGAGTCGAAAAAAAAAACAAAAAAAAACAAAGCCCATTAAAAGTTTAGCCTAAACCGATTGGTTTCATTTGAATAGTGCCGATTCTAATAACCACATGCTTTGCAATTGTACACAAACTGGAGACCAGCAATTTGAATGTCTATGTAATCCAGTAGTACTGTATGTCTTTTGTCAACTATTATCTATTCCATTCATCAATTCATATCCAGCCTACTCGATTACTTATTCCACATATGTAGAAAACAATGCAACCTTAAAAAAATATTTTGCACTACTTGCACCCAAATTATTAATACATAAGCTCATTATAATGAGAAAAAATCTAAATGTTTCCATTGATGTGGTGGCTCTATATCTATGGTCAATACTCAATCATCTGAAACAGTGCTTCTGTGCTGGGCCAATGCTTTCCGTTAGCAAGTCATTCATGCTGTGTCATTAAAAGAATGTAACATAATAAATTAAGAGTTAATTACTGGGCCCTGAACGCAGAGAGCCATCAGGAGCAGAGAGACTTCTACTCATTGTCCATGGTGTAAATCCCATGCTTACTCTATAGCGGTTAGTGATGGCATGCTCCGTCCTATGTTTGCTTTGTTTTGTCTTTGGGAAAAGCAAAAGGATTGGGTTTTATAGATATTCCCAAACAAGAAGACACATTTTTGGCCATGAGAACTAGCACTTCTATAATCAGAAGTACTTACCCATACCCTCAGTCTTGGGAAGGATTTGAACTGTTATTTAATTATTGCAGTTTGTCAGTAGAAAGTAATACATTTAGAGCATAGGATCAGCTATGTCTAGGAATGCAAATCTGTAAGAAAAACATCATGTAAAGATGGATAACACAGGGTTTATACCCTTCCATGTGCCTTTACCTGGATAACCATTGCCATTGTATTGTACACACATATAGTAGAACACTTATTGGCACCCAAAAAATGGACAACCCATGTTAATGCATTCTACAGACCAAAAATAGCGTCATTAAAAACAATAGCTACTGGTAACCATTGTACGTGTGTATCAAAAGATTCTAGTAACCCTACATCCCATAAAAAATTGTACGCAAATAATTAGTGCATTTTTCCTCGGATTGTTACAGTGAACTACATGTGTTTATCATGTTCAAATAGAAATGTAGCTTCCTTAGTCTTAAGGTAGCTATGTGTCCTGACATCTACATTGCCCTCCACCCTGTATCTACATTATTCTTCAAATTGTAAAACAAATGACAGTTAACATCCAAGGAGAAAACAAATACCAGCTAGTTTTAAGCTTTTAGAAACTGAATAAAAGTGGGCCTTTGTTATGATCTTTTAGGATAAATAACTTTATTATACATGTAGCTAGAGAGGTTAGTGATGGCTGGTTTCTGAGCAATTTTACTGCTAGTTATACTTTTTATGATTTACTTTAAGTTTGAAACACTGCAGGCATGAAAACCCATTATCTTACCTTGGCAAAACAAAATAGATGATCTTTAAAACTAAGCATAAGCAAAAGTAAAAGACTAATATACGATATTGCCATTGTCATTTACATACTGGAGCTGAATTCTAAAAGTTCAATCATTTCTTATTTGTATATTATGTTTAGTGCAAATGAGAACAAGGCTCATTAGGATTTGACAAATACATTTTCTAAAATTCATTCTTGTAGATTAGATAGTAAGAGTTTTTTCATACCTATTTTTTTAATGTTAGCAGTTTACAACTAGAACTGGCATTAGGAGAATGCATTAGACTTTTCTCAGCATATTAATAAAATAAAAGGATAGTGCTATACAATCCGAAGAACTGGGTAAAGTATCTAAAGGTCCAAGCAGCTGAATTTTATAGTTGTATGACAGAAGGAGAATACATAAGAAACTTTAAGGTATTTTTACTTTTAGCTGTTCTCTAACTGACCTTAACTTCAGTTGTATCTTTGACAGCTGTCATAGCGGAAACCTGGCTTACATGGCACCTTGACACTTAGGCAAAACTTATTCACTTTCATAGAAGAGCATCTTCAACACGTTATACAAAAGACTCACAGGCTGCAATACTTTAAAAGGAGAATTGTCATGAAATAAACAAGTAATATTTATATTATAACTTCTTATTTAGAAAATGTTAGTTGTCTCTGACCCATATTACCTCACAGAACTTAAACAAGAATGCACACAAGAACTTTTTATATTTTTGACCTTCCTAATCTGCGTACTTTTGCTAGGTTAATAACTCATAAATCATTGAAGTCAGTGGACCCCAATAATAGCCATGTAGGGGTCCCAGTATTATTCTCAAAACAAGATTTCTTTAAATTTAGTTAAAAAGACACAATAAAACACTCTTTGGGATGTATCTTCAAAAATATATCCTCTAATAACTTTCAATTAGAACTTCAGTACTGCTTTGGACATTTTATTTTTACTAAAACTATGAAAGTAGGGATTTTACTGTAAAGCTGTGAAAGATGAATACCAGTCTGAAAAGCCTCTGATTGAAGATGGGTAGTCTTCTGACCTCTGGTCACATAGTAGTCCTGAGATAGCAAAGCTTCACAGCAACTTATAGAACTGGAGTATATGTTAGATGTCACAGAAGTCTGCTGCAATCCAAGACTGATTCAACCCCTGCACAGATCCTATTTCTCCATATTCTGTAATAGCACAGCGGCACAAGAATGGAAGGATAATGCTGTCCAGCATTGCTATCGATGTACATACACATGAATGCTAAAATGATGCTGTCATAACTTTATAATTCATCAGCTGCAACTTTGAAACACAAATAAACTGTGATTATCAATATGTAAGAGTCCTTGGTTTCAGTTCAGCAAGAATAGATTAATAGCTCATGTTCAAAGGCAGAGATATCACTGCCTTGTTTTTAAGGTTAAGGGAATTACATCTGAAAATGGAAAATGAATGTTGACAAGTAGAAAGCAGATTATCCAGGCACTGTCAGAAACATAATATGTAGATCCAATCAGGATTCCCAGTTAATATTATGCCTCTTTCATTCTACTGCATCAAAATAGAAATCAGGAGCTGCTCTGTTTCAAATAATCCTCTGTCAAACATTATCAGCTTGCAAACTTTATTTTTTTTGAACAAGAGCAAGGAATAATGTTGTAGTTTGACTAAAGGAATATTTTCCATCATGATAAAGGGAACCTTTCTTTAGATCAAACCTCCAGCTATGTGCATAGAAAACATTGAAACTTTTAAGTGAACAATGACTAGTAAGAATGAAAATGACTACTTCAGAGATTCACTCCATATGATGACGGAATGGTAAGCTATGTTAGTGATCAGTATTGTATGTAATTCTATTCAAATACTGTAACTGTGAGCAATGTTCTACTAGAGTAAGTGAATACAAAGTAGAAGATGTATTTCATAAATATTTACAATGCATGTTATTAAACAATCCAAACTGCAACCTACAAGTCACTATTTCTTAAAATGTATTTATACAAACCCAGCGTAGGTAGCCATTTGGGGGGTATTCCAAAATGTGGAGGAAAACAGTGGAAGAAGAATATCTATTGACTTGTTCAAGCAACAAAGTTCTACTGTATTGATATGCTAAAGACCGTCCTGCTCAACAAACCAAAAATGTCCAACTAAACGTTTCTAAACGAAAAGTCAAAGTAAAAAGGAAGTACCTAGATGTTTCTGCATACAACTATAATTAAAAAATCACTATAATTAACACAAGTTAGATGAGATGGGGCACTAATCCAACCATGGCACAAAGATTGACAATTAAACAACTAACTTTTTAAGTTTTCCGCCTAAGAGTCCCTTCATTCTAACATTATGATTAGGTACATCTAGGAACACATGTTTCAATTCTACTAGTTTACCAACTCATTTTTACTGTGGGTTTACTTAAGACCTTGAAAGTTAATTAATGTTTGCCCATAGATTCACTATATCATCCCATAATCATTAGGCAGAAAATGAATCAAAATCAGGAAATCTCTGTATAACTAGGTTGTATAAAACAATAAACACTTTATCACAGTTATTTCTTTCTCAATACAATTCTTTCTACAATAAGGTTTTCAAATGGCCATAACACACACCTCTTCACAAGAACCAGAGCAATATTGAGTTGTTTGTGCAGATCATAGCAATCAGTGCAATTTCCTAACAAATGACAGTATTTTTTTCCAGTTCAACATTTTCATCATATTTAGAATATCCAAGACCTATCAAGCTAGAGTGAAGGGTTTGATAAGATCTCTTTCCAACAGGCCAAGCAAGCAAGTTCCATGTGCCTTACCTGATCTGCTCCATCATTGGATTTCATGAGCTGTTTTTCCTTATACAATGACCAAAGACCAATATTGGGCAGGAAAATTAAAGCCACTGTGAAGAGCAAAACCATCTGAAAGAATCTTTTCTGCTTTCTCTTCATGGCAGTAGAAAAGTGTGTAAATAGCCGGTGAAAGTTAATAATCCACAAAGATTTCCCAGGAGATAGGGTGCAGCTACTTTGTACCCGCAAACTTTAGCAACAGTTTAGGTGAACTAACGGAAGCTTATTACAGGTAGCACATAATTTGAATCCACAATCTTTTAGGTGACAAAATATGAATAACTTTTTCATGACAAAGAAACACATATGACAACCCTGGTGGCCAGATATTCAGATCTCAGCTTTTGATTGGACGATAAGTAGTAGAGTGTCAAACTATGGTATGGTGCAGGTGAAAGAAGGAGTTCAGAATCCATTGTTAAGTTTCATTGCTTTGCTCAAACCTGTCAAGCAGAAGATCCTAGCCAGGTAGATTGAAGTGAAGGTGAAAAGAGTAAAGCAGTCCCTTAGAGCACACAGTCCCTTAGAGTAGGACTTTGGCATTCCAGTTGACAGTAGCACCCAATGCCATGACCTGATCAATCTCCAGTATACCTTCAGATAGTCATGGTACAAGGGATGGAGAGGACATCATGAAATCCTTATATCCCCTGTGTAATCCTGAACAGAGATAGATGTGTGGCTTGTACAGATGCCTCCTTCCTAGATGTGAACTCCACAGTCCCCACTGGTGGAAAACACGTGGATCAGCTCTAAACCGGTGCTTCCATCCCTCCCAGTCCCCCTTTATAAACAAGGAGAGGAGGGGATGAGGATGATGATGATGAGGAGGTGGTGCAGGGAGGATCTAGTTAAGGCTCTCTGCTGTCACACTGCATCTCCCTGTAACCAGCAAGCAGCACACAAATCATCCTCCAGACCAAGCCTTGGATACTGTCAGGGAGAAGAAGCATCTGATCCTCACACCTCTGCAGAAGATACAACTTGTAGGCTGACCCCCAACTTTTCAAGTTATTTCAGCGGTTGGATATGACATATTGGAGGGTGCTGATCACTTGTCTCCTGCTTGGTGTGTGCTGTGTGCAAGCAGCAGATCCTGTACAGTTCTCTGTGCTGCTGATGCTGACACTGAGGCTGATGTAGGAGGAGGGGGTGGGGATATGAACACAAGCTTTTAACACTGGGACTAAAGATTCAGGCAGCTGCCTCTGCTCCTCAATACTGAGGATGCTAGATCTGTCCATGCTGCTGCCATGTGTGGCTCTCACAACATCCATGGCGCAGCACAAACTGCAAGGATGCTCAGAGAGCCTGTGCTGGGTCTTCACACTATGCTCAGCTGGTTAGTGTCATTCTACTGTTAGATTGTAAGCTCTTTGGGGCAGGGTCCTCTCCTCCTGTGTCACTGTGTCTGTCATTTGCAACCCCTATTTATTTGTACAGTTCTGTGTAATATGTTGGCGCTATATAAATCCTGCTAATTATTAACAATAATTGTGATACTTAGTATATAGTTTAGCAGATGTTTAAAACAGAACTACACACACACACACACACACACACACACACACACACACACACACACACATATATATAAATATATATCTGTGCTATCCACACACATAAGGACCTCCATGCATGCTAGAACAAGTCATAAATATATCAAGAAAAATCCAGGTGCTTTGGAGGTCTTCTAAGGCTATGCTCAGACTTGCCATTTACCAGGCATCTATAGCTAGTTTCACAAGTGCTCACAGATTGTTAGCTTCAATGGCAGGACAGGCTAATAAAATGTAGCCAGGTGAAAGTATGGGGTCAGGATATTATTATTATTATTATTATTACACAGTATTTATATAGCGGCAACATATTACGCAGCACTGTTCAAAGTCCATACTCATGTGACTAGCTGTCCCTCAAAGGAGCTCACAATTTAATGTCCTTACCATAGTTATATGTCATTAATACAATCCAAGGTCAATTTTAGGGGTTAGCCAATTAACCTAACTGCATGTTTTATAGTAGCATGACATCCAAGTACAGGACCATGCCAGTATAGTTAGAAATGGAGCCAAGAACAAAGGCAAGCCAGGATATCGTAGGGACAGCCAGGTACAAGTGGCGGGTGAGGATAGCAGCAAGGGAACCAGAAGGACAGACCAAAATGTTTAGAAATGGAGCAAGCAGCAAGTTCATCTCAGCATATTTGTTAGGCAAAGGTAAAGACCAGACTATTTAGAATAGCAGCCAGAGGCAAGGGCAGGGTTGGATATCAGAAAGGCAGCCAGGGTTTTCCAAACTAAGGTGGGCAAAAAGCATGTAACCCCTTTTCTTTTGGAAATACATAGGCCATCCGTGGGGGAGAGGGACTCTTTCCCCAGTGTGGCCCAGTGTTGCAGGAGTCTGCTGGTGGGGGACTTATTGGAATCTGGAAAACCCCTTTAACAAGAGGAGCCCCAGCAATATGCTGGGTAGAAGGATACATGGTACACAGAGCTCTGAGAACAAATCACTAGCAACATCCATGAGTACAGAAAATACTGACACATTACATAATTCAGCTTCCTCTTACCAGCCCAACCTCCTGTGGAAAAAAGAAACAACTTTTTTTCAGGTGTTTAAAAAGCCAGAAAAAAACTCCTATAAACATCTGCATAAGCGTTTATAAATTATACCTTTTTTGTGTGAAAACAATCCCAGTGCATAGTACCAATCTGGTAGTCGGTATCTAAGGACAGTAAGTTCCAAGAATTTTAGAAGCAGGTCTGACCAATGAAAGAAGAAAGATTAATTTAGGCTCTTTTAATGAGGAAAAAAACTACCAATGTTTAGGTGAAGAAACTGCCAAACCCAGAGAAGGCTGGGCTGCACCTCACTGAATTGTTGGTATGTTTATTGCTAAACCTTTCTAAGCACCTGGATTTCCCTTCGTTCTTCCTCTTTCTCATCTATATATAAATATATATACTATCTACTATTGCTACATTTAAACTTCTATATCTCATGGTTGTCTTTCTTTGTGGATAATGCCATACGGAGAGGTTTTTTTATTTTTGCCAATAGGGGCTATCACCTCCAGGAGTGATTTTAGAGCAAGAACAGACTTAAAAATGTTTGTAAGAACAGTCCAGGAATGTTGACCTCAACAAGTGCAAGGAACCAGTGGAAGATGCTCCCTCCTGCTGAGCTTCCCAGTCCTCACAATGACCTCAATCTTCTCCTGCTGTAGAAGCTTCTGTCAAGGTGTCCATGTGTGCTGAAGTACAAACTATTCCCACAAAACTGTCTTCAGGCCCGTAGGGCATGCAGGATACAGTAAGCTACAGAACTTTTTACAGGACAAATACCACCATGCCTAACACTTCCCATACACCATGGATGCCACAATGCACAGTGCTCTCGGCACTATGCCTAATTCCCCACTGCCACCTCCCCACATTCGCTGCATTTTCCTATCTTGCTGTCTTCATTGCTCACTCCCACAACTGGCCAGCTACCACATCTCCACCATATTACTCATCCGACCGCCACCATGTCAGCCCACTCTTTATCATCTTACAAACTTGACAACCAGATGCCACCTTCAATCTCATCACACTGTACTAGCCTCCCCCACCACACTAGACCCTAGACAATATCAGTATTGCACCAGCCACCATTTTACCCAACATGGGACAAACCCATGCACATCTCCACTTCGCATCTTCACCACACCAGACAGCTCACCACCCAGTCTAACAAAAGGGCATCCAACAAACCACTTGGTTCTGACCCCATGCCAGCTACCACCTTCCATGACCTCACCACCTACTACCAGGCTTGCCCCCCTCCTGCTCTTACTATCACTTTGCCAGCCACACAGCCCTCCTACTCACATCCTTCTTCTCATCCCAGCCTACCTCATATTCACACCACCAATATGCCAGCCATACACCCTACTCTTGCCTCCTACTGCTGTTCCAACCACACTCACCTCTCTGATCACCACCTACCACCATGACAGAAACCACCCACACTCTTACTGGCTTCCACTGCACCAGCCAGTTTCCCCTCCATTTTACCTGCAAGTGGCATGGTATAGCTGTTCTTGCTTTGATAAGGATGTGTCAAAAGATTTCTTTCTTATTTGATAGATCCAGCTGGCATAGATTACATTATTCCCCATATTGTTTGCATCCCAACTAAATATAGGCCATTGCTTCAGGATGAATTTGGTATTTACCATAATTATGAATAATTAATAAATACTTGGTTTAATTTTTTTATCTGCTTGGAGTTCAGGTTTAAACATAATGTACACACTTAAGTAATAACATCTGGATCAAAGTAAAACATTTTTTAAAAATATGTACAGCAATCTAGCTAGCCACAGAGAAAACAACAAGTATATTAGAATGTAACATAACAAATACACTACAGGGAAAAAGACAAAAAAATAGAATAATGGTAGAAAACAAAAAAAAAAAAAAAATCCTATACTGTGGTGTTAATTTTTTAAAGAAAAGATCTTCAAGACTGGAGAGGACACACTTTCATCAGTGAACCTGGGTGATCCAAAAAAACCTGGAATGAATCAGGTCCTGGATTCAAAGCAATTCTAACAAATAGCAAATGACATTAAGAAATCCATTCCAGGTTTGCTGGATCATCCAGCTGCACTTATAAAATTGTATCCTCTCCAGCCTTGGAGAGCTTTAATAAATCAGGCCCAATAAGTCAATTTTTATACTTTCAATTAGCACCCTAAAATTGCTCTCTTTTTACCAACACCCCATTCTTTGAGTTGGGGTTTTTTTTTTTTTAATTAGGAAAAAATATTTCAATCCTTAACAATTTTTAAGGAATTTAGAAAAAAACTCATTTGTTCCCAAGTTTTAAAGAAAAATTTTTTCTTTGTAAATTGTTCCTTTTAAAAATTTGCAACATTTACCAAAAAACTTACATTTTTAAAAAAATATGTGGTTTTAGTGATTTGTAACACAGTCTACTACAATGCTCAGCCAATAAACCTAACCAAATAGCCTTTTAATTAGTGCTTGCCTGACCAGTGTAACTAAAATATACATAAATGTCTATGAAAAATGTAAATTCATTGAAATGAATATATGTATATTAAAAATATAATTTAAAATTAACATACTAAAGCAATTAAAATGCATTGATAGATATGTTTAGATAGAAAAGTGTTTGCATAGTCACATATTAATGTATTCAGCATTAATTAGGTCTACTTATATGTTTTAGATGGAGATTAACAAATGTGAGAAACATCCAAGGCTAGCCTTACTCAGACGTAACAATGTTATTAGACCTAAACACAAAAAAAAAGAAAATATGGGAATTTAACCCCTGAATGAATGGAAATCTTGCTGAAGAAATGTGTATCATACACAATTGCCTATTAAAAAAAATATATACATACCGTTGTCACCGTTTTACTTCATTTCACCTTTTTAGTTCATTTTATGGAAGCTTTTTGCAGCCACATTCTGTCTACAGTCACGTGCTCCTGCAATGGCTGCACATCATTGTCAGGTCTGTACTCTCTATTTTGTCTCAGTGAGGGTAAAGGAGCCAAGACAAGGACTAAAGTAAAGAGGACATTATTGCTATTTGTAAACCAAATCAACATCAGCTTCCACCACTGAAATTTGAGGATAATTACTTCATAGTGCCCACAGCTATGGGGATCAGGGATAACGTGCTTTAAAGCAGTGGTCGCCAACCTTTTTGGTTCCGCAGACAATTAAAATTACCAGCTCCTGACCGCGCATGAAGCATTCGGGAAGCCGAGTGTCACTTAAGTGATGTCATGATGGCATAATCCCGCCCACTTCCCCCTCGCAGATCTGGGCCTGCGATGGGAGAGTGGGCAGGTTGTGTCTAGGGACTCGCCCGCCCGCCCACTTCCCTGAGCCAGGGATTTGTACGGGGGATGTGGTCAGTTCACAATTGGGGATGTGTACAATTCACCGCTTCTGAAGAATATATATTGTAAGTACCTAAATATCATTACCCAGTCATAGGTTGACTTTAAAGTGATCAACCAACATCCTGTTATACAGACAGCAGGCTGAAGCCCCAGGCGGTGTCCCCATGGTCTCTTAATGGCATGCTGCATACTCCCAAACAGATAGCCCCACAAATAGCATGGCGTGAAGTCCAAAAAAATTATCAATTGACTCTGGCCCTACCTATATACTTCACCCCAAGCTTCCCACAAGGCTCCTAACTAAAAGGCATATCGCCTTTGGGCAAATCATGGCATTAAGTGTCTAGCCCATCTAGACATAGAACATACATTCCTACCTTTTAATATAGTCAGGTGGAAGTATGCTCTGCCTGCCCACCATCATTTATACTACCTACAGTTAAAACACACTGTACTCGCTGGCTAGGTTCTTCTCCCTCCTATTAATCTATTCCTGATCTTTACCAATTTCTATCTATTTCAGAAGCCAATTCTGCCCCTTACAAATGTACGTGATTAAGTGGGCCACTTTCCTTGACATGCCATATCATGAGACCTTAGATCCTTTAGAATCTAGATGGTCCACTATCAGCAAAACCATCATAAGCGAAGATGATGGTTACGCCTATTACGCCTTTAACCTTAAGTTCAAACTGTCTTTGTCCTCCAGAATACTAACCTCCTGCCCAAAGTGTAATATGCCCTCTGCCACGCTACAACATGCACCGTGGACATGCCCTAGCATACAGTCCTTCTGGCTTTAGGTATTTTATTAAATGACCAGTATAACTGGTCATACCCATCATTTTTCACCACAGCCATCTTCCATGCCCCACTACGGTATTGTTGTCTTGACTTTTCATTTTGCTATAAATAGACATCAGATGTTGCACACCACCCTTTGCCCCTCATCAACCCCCCCCCCCATCTTTATTCTCTCCCCCCCACTTCTGCACTGGTTCATATGGTTTTATCTTACAGCCCCCCCTTTTTATCCTTTAACCCACCTAATCCTTCAAAAAAGATTGTTTAAAAATTCCAGGAAGGAAATAATCTAACAGGGTTGCAATTTTACTGTTTTGCTAATATTACATGACTGATCGCAGCATAATTTGTTACTGATGTGTAGAGCCCTGGTTCAGCAGCAGTACACACCAGACACCAGTCCTCCAATCTAACTCCGTACTCTTCACTGATAGCAAGCCCCCACCCAGCCTTGGGAGACTGGTTGCGTTTATCAGCACATGGTTGCCCCTAGGACTTAGTGCACCAAGGATGGTGCAGAATACAAAGCAAGATGTCATTCACAGATAGTCCCTCCACCAGACAAGGTACACCAGTTCAAGACACAAGCATCGGGGTCACAGGCAAAAGGTCAGTCCAGGAAGCATACAATGGATTGGTCAGGAACAGGCAATGGTCAGCAACAGTAAATCAAGAGAATACATAAACCAGCAGCAGGTCAGCCTGGCTTAACGCTACAACAGGCACTGGTGACTGAGAGCAGAGAGACTATAAAGTCCCAGCAGTCAAGGGCAGTGCAGGATAGAGTCAGGAACTGATCAACCTCTAGAATCCCCTTCAGCTGTGCGCAGCCTAACAATGGATTCTGAGGATGCCATAAAATACATCAGGCTGCACAGCTAAAGAGAAGCAGGGGCTCCTGCTATTTATTTAGACTCTTTGTGCAAGTGACATTGCTTGGCGAAATAGGCTTTGTGGGATACTGGGTGGCACACAGCATGAAATCACTGGCCCAATAAGATTTCATAACATGATGTATTCAATTTGTTTGGAAAATTAAATTTACTTGGGTTGCAACCATTTTTTAATCTGTTTCACTTTGACTCTATACATTTGTTGTACTAATATTGTTATCCTTTTTGAATTATATTTTTCTTAATATTTTCCTACCCTGCATACTCCCAAACAGATAGCCCCACAAATAGCATGGCGTGAAGTCCAAAAAAATTATCAATTGACTCTGGCCCTACCTATATACTTCACCCCAAGCTTCCCACAAGGCTCCTAACTAAAAGGCATATCGCCTTTGGGCAAATCATGGCATTAAGTGTCTAGCCCATCTAGACATAGAACATACATTCCTACCTTTTAATATAGTCAGGTGGAAGTATGCTCTGCCTGCCCACCATCATTTATACTACCTACAGTTAAAACACACTGTACTCGCTGGCTAGGTTCTTCTCCCTCCTATTAATCTATTCTTGATCTTTACCAATTTCTATCTATTTCAGAAGCCAATTCTGCCCCTTACAAATGTACGTGATTAAGTGGGCCACTTTCCTTGACATGCCATATCATGAGACCTTAGATCCTTTAGAATCTAGATGGTCCACTATCAGCAAAACCATCATAAGCGAAGATGATGGTTACGCCTATTACGCCTTTAACCTTAAGTTCAAACTGTCTTTGTCCTCCAGAATACTAACCTCCTGCCCAAAGTGTAATATGCCCTCTGCCACGCTACAACATGCACCGTGGACATGCCCTAGCATACAGTCCTTCTGGCTTTAGGTATTTTATTAAATGACCAGTATAACTGGTCATACCCATCATTTTTCACCACAGCCATCTTCCATGCCCCACTACGGTATTGTTGTCTTGACTTTTCATTTTGCTATAAATAGACATCAGATGTTGCACACCACCCTTTGCCCCTCATCAACCCCCCCCCCCATCTTTATTCTCTCCCCCCCACTTCTGCACTGGTTCATATGGTTTTATCTTACAGCCCCCCCTTTTTATCCTTTAACCCACCTAATCCTTCAAAAAAGATTGTTTAAAAATTCCAGGAAGGAAATAATCTAACAGGGTTGCAATTTTACTGTTTTGCTAATATTACATGACTGATCGCAGCATAATTTGTTACTGATGTGTAGAGCCCTGGTTCAGCAGCAGTACACACCAGACACCAGTCCTCCAATCTAACTCCGTACTCTTCACTGATAGCAAGCCCCCACCCAGCCTTGGGAGACTGGTTGCGTTTATCAGCACATGGTTGCCCCTAGGACTTAGTGCACCAAGGATGGTGCAGAATACAAAGCAAGATGTCATTCACAGATAGTCCCTCCACCAGACAAGGTACACCAGTTCAAGACACAAGCATCGGGGTCACAGGCAAAAGGTCAGTCCAGGAAGCATACAATGGATTGGTCAGGAACAGGCAATGGTCAGCAACAGTAAATCAAGAGAATACATAAACCAGCAGCAGGTCAGCCTGGCTTAACGCTACAACAGGCACTGGTGACTGAGAGCAGAGAGACTATAAAGTCCCAGCAGTCAATGGCAGTGCAGGATAGAGTCAGGAACTGATCAACCTCTAGAATCCCCTTCAGCTGTGCGCAGCTTAACAATGGATTCTGAGGATGCCATAAAATACATCAGGCTGCACAGCTAAAGAGAAGCAGGGGCTCCTGCTATTTATTTAGACTCTTTGTGCAAGTGACATTGCTTGGCGAAATAGGCTTTGTGGGATACTGGGTGGCACACAGCATGAAATCACTGGCCCAATAAGATTTCATAACATGATGTATTCAATTTGTTTGGAAAATTAAATTTACTTGGGTTGCAACCATTTTTTAATCTGTTTCACTTTGACTCTATACATTTGTTGTACTAATATTGTTATCCTTTTTGAATTATATTTTTCTTAATATTTTCCTACCTGTTTTCAATAAAAAGTATATTCAAAATTGATCAACCTTTTAGTGAATTTTTTTTTGGATCATATATATTTTTCCATTTTCCAGGAATTTCTAGGATTGCATTTTCTAAGACAAGTACAGTCAGGGAGAGAGGGGTAAAGGTGCAGGATAATAGGAAAAATATCATTTTTGATCCAGCAAACCTAGAATGGATCTGGTTCAGGATTAAAAACATTTGGAAACAAATAGTACATTTCTTAAGAAATCCATCCTGGGTTTGCTTGATCACCCAGCTTCACTAATGAAAACATATATTCTCCATCCTTGGAGAGCTTTAAAAAATCAGGTCCGAAATCTCTAGAATCTGTTAGCAAGCTATTGTGAAAGAAACTGTCTCCATTATGACTTGGATGTAAACTAACTAATATAATTGTTTCTAAGCCAGGGTTGTCCAACTTCAGTCCTTGAGAGCCAGGATCCATGCACATTTTTACTGTTTCTCCTATAGACAGCACTACAGTCAGTAAGATATCATTTATAAAAGGTCAAAAAATGTTTATATGAAAATCCTGGTTTGTGGCCCTCGAGGACTGGAATGGACACCCCGATTTTAGACAAATATCAATATATATTTATCAATACCTTGTGTCAATACAATCCTCATTTCATACAATACACATACAGCAGTCTTTCCCAATCTTATTATCCAAGAGGGTAAAATATTTTTCAGGCCTTTGGGTCTTGAGGAGCCCATTCTTCATCAGATATCTGCAGGAAGTATGCTTCCTAAATTAGTGGTCAGTGGTTGGAATATCCACCTTAGAGTGGTCTATTATAATACCTTTAAGCAGAACATATGAAAACTATGGATGAATTCAGTTTGAGTTTTCTGTTGAGCTGTGTCTGATGAGGTTGTGAAAAAAGCTGATTTGTGACATTCAAAGAACTACTAGTTTATAGAAAGAAAAAGGTTACATAACATTGAGTGTTCTACTGAAGAATATCTGGTGAGTACTTGGATAAAGTTGATCTGTGATTGCTAGAAGGACACCTTGCTTCTTGATCTTGTCTGGGAAGAGTTCGGGGTCTGACTTCATCTTAGATAGACTATGACTTGCTCCCATAGGATAAAAACTCCTTACACCCGCAAGTGCCTTGCATACGTGTGATATATGTATATTTAGATAAATGTGTTTTTCTTATTTGATAATTATTATCATACAAAAGTTTTTCAAATGATTCTCATCTTGATATGTTTTAGATCTCCCTGACCACCTCTATTGTACAAGATCTGGAAGCAGGTTTATTAAAAAATAAATTTGAATTCTTAACCAATCAAGCCAGCTTCATTTTTTGGGTAAGAAATAGGTGCAGTATTTTTTGATCGGATATAATGAAAATATATAACAAAATGTATAATTTTATATATGTGCTTGCCTGTTCTGTATCATTTTCTCAGTGTGTATGTATAATCCATGTGATATAATCTATCCAGTTGAGGTAGCATTGTACATGGAGCTCAGAAGGTGGGGGTTGGGGGTAAACTTGATCAGCACAAAGCTTCCTCTCCTGTCATCAAGATCCCAGTGAGGCATGCAGTCTCCTGTCTGCTCACAGAGTATGTAATACAAACTAAAACAAGCTGGGCTTCTCATCATAGGCAGAGCTTGCAGTAACATACTGTAACATGTCCCCAGTATCAAATGCCTAGGGAAAAAATGCATCTCCTGCTTAGTGCCATGGCATTCATTGCTACCTTTCCACTAGCTACTCCTTTTATGAACAGAAGAAGATGAATGAGAATACAATGTATATGACTCTAATTTATTCATATATGTATAAATGTAATTAGAAGACAAATGTATATATAACTTTTCCTTTCCTTCTTTGTAGAGTGGTAACTGGGTTTTGGAATAGTCCGTTGATGCAGATAAGTATGATCAGTGTGCTTGCTTCAATTGCCAGATGTTGCTAATCTATTTTAATCCAGATTTGACTGCCAACATATATTCACTAACTGCATAGCAAAATCCTAATCCTTTATATTCTAGTTCAGTGATTTTTTTTCTCCTAATTGTTAAGGGTGAAATATTAGTTTAGGTGAAATATGGAATTCCCATAAATGTAAGTATTTTCTATTTCAAGTATTACAAATAAAACCCTACTGTAAAAAAATATATTTTCAAAATGTAGGTTAAAGCATATCTCTGGTGGAAAGGTCATTTAAAACCTCACGATTTTTGGTGGATCCCTGCAACTGGCACCATGAGAGCCCTTTGAGCACCCACCTGGCAATGCTAGTTTAAAAAGCCAATATCTGCACATGTGACAGCTGGCGGCAGTGAGCAGTTCTAGTACCGCTCACTGCAGCCCCTAGGATGATCGCAGCGGGACCAGGTAAGTGATTGATAAACCCGAACTTTTTTCACTGTATTTTCATACAGTGAGAAAAGTTCGGGTTTATCGATAATTGTAACTTTTTGAAGACCCTACCAAGGTTGGGCTTATCGCTCAGGTGGTTAAAGAAAGTTAAAAAAAGGGTAAAAATGAATCAGACACCACAAAAGTGCAGCCGCCACATCCAGGCAGAGCTATATCACATTTTTTTATACGTATTAAAGCAGATTTCCAGGATATTCCTTACCCCACTTTCACTTCTCTCCTTCACCTCTTTTACCCTAAATTTGTGGTCACTTGAAACTCTAAACCTGATTCTTCTCTCTTTCCTTGTTTACTGAGCATGGATCCTCCTTCGGGTACCTTCATCAGTGCTTGCGTGACTTTGGCACGTCTTATTGGCTGTCCAGTGACATAGGTGTTTCTGATAAGAGAATAAGAAGCAGAAGCAATGATATCAGCAAGAGGGGACAGGCGGGGGCCAGTTTCCTTACACCCCGAAGCAGGTTCATTAGAAGACCTGAACAGCAGATTTAGATGCATGGGCTAAGAGAGATTCTATGAAATAACGTAGCAACCCATATCAAAGTTATCAATAGTAGACATTAGCATGACACCATACCTGGTGTCCCTTCTGCAATAAAGAGTTTATTGTCTGTTCACAATTCTTCAGTTTTAAAGTTTAGTTCCCCTTTTACTTTGTGCACAGGCCCACTTTACATACAGACATTCTCATGGCTTATCCAATTCCAGATAATCATTGCTAGGTAGTCATTCATTTGCAAAAATAGTCCATTCTATGGCTTAACTTCCATCTTTCACTTCTTACTTACATCCTATATCCACATCTCCAGTCATGGATAAAGCCTGATTTTCAGCATAATCCACCTTTCCTATGAAATTCCATTATCTTACCTGCTTATCTTTCAAAATGAATTATTTAACCTATCTGCCTTTGTCATTTCAATATCTGTCTTTAGATCTAAACTAAACTCCTAAATTCCAGATTGCTAATAATGTGATAAAGGCAATCATACTTAACTTTAATAGATATTTACCTGTTCTTGGCACTTTCAAATTACTTGCCCTTTATATACATGTCTCCCCTGTTTAAACTTTGCTTTGGTCTATTTTAATCAGGTTGACGTCATACAATTTTATATATAAATATTGAAATTCAGTGAACTGCCATTTAGAGACTGGTATCTTTGGTAGGTCCGGGGGTATAGGCCAGTGGTTCAGCTTTTTAAAAATAGGCAACTACTTAAAATGATGCAGTACAGAAAGTGAAAGGTCCTGAGATAACCTCAAAATCTTTGATGCATGTTTATTTTTACCATTACAATTTTCAAAAAGATGTCCCCCTGCCATGTATATACAGTATAAATACTATATGTATTTTGTATTGTACAGTTTTATACATGCCATAAAACCTGCAGGCTGATCACATAATGTCATGGCTCTTTTCCCTCTTTTGGCAGTGGGTAATTCTAGTTCCTGGATAAAATATTAGTGTACTAGATGCACAGAAAAGTTGGTCTCTGAGCTTATGTAAGGAGGGGAGTATTTTTTTTAGCATTAAATGCTTTTTTATTATAAAATTTTAAAAAATATGATTAACTTACTGTTTTTGTTTCATATTTTCCCTTTTTGAAACACTGGGGCTACCAACCTACTCGTCACTCTGTAAGCATAGGTACCTAGGTAGGACTGTGCCATGACATAAAGGAACCCTTGCACTGAATGTAAATAAATGTAATATTGTTTTCCCTCTGTAAAAGTGGAGTTATACTTTACCATTTAGCATAATCAACAGGCTTACCCAGGGTCCTGATTGACTGTATAATCGATATAAAGGTGTACGTTTAACTGTGAAGGTGAAAAGAAATTCCTAATTCAAGTAGACTAAATTAGCCCTTCACTTCTATGGATTTCTGTAAAAACTAATTAATAAACCACTTATTGCAGGTAATTAGCATACTGTTCACAGGCATCAGAAAACAGAAAAGTGGAAAGAGTAGATATCAAACTGAAATGCTTTGTAATGAAAATGTTTGAAGGCTCATCAATATTCATAATTCTATTCTTACATACAATGAGTCTTCATCGACCTTATTTACATGCTAGTAATTTCCTAGAACAAGCAAGATCATTCAAAGGTGTGAAGGCATAAATGAAAAAGCTAAAGATGGATAAACCTTAGCACCTTTGACAAATCTGTGAACTTTTTCAATAGAAAAGCATCTTTGTTAACAGAGTTTTCATTGCATAAAAAACAGTGGTAATTGATTATTAGGGTGCCTAGAAATTATAAATGTAAATACAGTTTTAAAGCCTATTACCAAACAGATATTTTTGTTCTAGAGTGAAGAATAATCATCTCTATCAGGCTTTTTTTAGACCGTATTTTCTTATACTTCTCTTACAAGAAATAGAGAGTAGGTTTGTCACCAGGATAGGTCAAGACACAGACAGAAATTAAGTCATTGACTGATATTATAATTCTAATAGCAATTTGCTAATACTTTTCACAATATTAAATTGTTGCGGGTGCTAAGATGTGGTTTTACCAGGCTACTTGGGCCTGCAGACTTTGAGAATGTTGTCTATATAGATGGGGATAATTTATTGGACACTACACCTGTATTACCTGAGATGTGTACATAGGTCACTTTTTTTATATATCAAGCTTAAGCTCTTAAACACTGTGGTAATGGGACACATAACCATTTTGTTGCTCTGAAAGTCCACCTTGAGTTTGATATAGGCTTTTATCAGACAGAGCCTGATTTATAATTCTGTTCCCCAGGCCCACTGGCTTGTGCTGCTCTTCTGTTAAACAAGTCGACTTCCTTGAATTGGTACCATACTAAGAATATCATATGTTATAGACACTCAATGCACAGCTCAAACGTAAGAATGGAAGCTAACAACCAGAAAAGTAGGGGAATTATCATACTGATTTTCTAGCAGTTTCTAGATGTACAGACTCAGCTAAGGTGTGTGTGCTGCAAATGCATTGAACACTATTCCATGCACAATAATAAATAAAAAGCTATAGTAAAGCAAACATTTACCGATCTTTGCTGTACATAAGAATGGCAGTCAGAATTAATTTATGTTGATGGCTGTGCACTGCTCCTGGCAGGCCTGTTACCCTGGTCCTCAACCTAAATTGCCTATGGAGAAATGTGGTCTGGGCTACAGAAAGTATTAGGTCAATCCATTTGAAATTATGTCCAACCCATTAAACCTCTTTGAAGGACCACTTAATATATCCATGCTACCTATTACTAAAGCAGACACAGCATGTCAAAATGCAACATACAACTATTTACTAAAACCTAAACCCTTGGAAAATAACAGTTAAAAAGGACATTAGGTTAACAACTAACACAAGAATAAATAGAATATAGTTTTTTCAGCCATGTAACTGTAGTTTTCGAATACCACAGTTACAAATGTTTTAACAGGTTACATGATGGCTTTTGCTGTCTTTATCTAGGCACTGTTGAAATCAGCTTTCTGGTGGGATCCATGAGAGACGTAAGGCTGTATTGTTTAGCCCAGTGTTTTTCAACTTTTTTGAGCCACGGCACATTTTCTTACATTGAAAAAATCCTGCGGCACACCACAAATCAAAAATGTTACAAAATGACACTCTGTAGCTAATTCTTTTGTCTCTAAGAATGAACAAGAAAACTATGTTACCTACTGCCACCCACTGACATGGAAGAGTATTACATTACTCTGCCAGTCACTACAGCACAGACACTCGACAATGGTAATTGGATAATTTCCCACGGTACACCTAAAGATCTCTCATGGCACACTAGTGTGCCGCGGCACAGTGGTTGAAAATCACTGGTTTAGCCTGACTCCAAATTCGAGGAGAATGTCTGTTTTCTCTTTTTTTCTACATTATTGCTAGTAAAGTTGCAATCATATCAAATGTATACATACCATTTAATACCACGATTGACAGCCAATTCAGTAGCCTTAAAAATTTGGTAGCCATAGATGTAACTAGGTTTAAACTGATACTGACCCCAGTAGTATGCACATGTCTTTTTTACAGTGTTTAGTTTGTGGGTTATTACATAAATTACAATGCATACATACCTGACATATTTATTGCATAATTTCCATGTATACTCTTTTAAAGTTGAAACAATTTATTTATTTATGGAGTATACCCCTTCCCTCCAGCCTGTGTTAATTTCAAATGCTCTGTTAGGTTTGGAAATGGTAAATATAAAATAATCACTTGAACCTGACTGGTCATTTGAAGTGAACAAAAGCCAAGGTGAAAATTAACATTTAGCAACTCAGACCTTTAATGTGGTCAAACTGAAAAGAAATCTGATTTGTGGGTAACAACTTCTACACATGGTTGTTCTTTGAACTATAAAATCAAATAAAACACAGAGTATTAGGATTTAAGATCTGTGATGACCTGGAAACTCTATGAATAGTAAAATCCCTTTTTAAACGTTAAGACACTACACATGAAACCTTTATCCCAATTTACTTATTACGATGTTTCATTATGTTCTTTTTTCTTTCCTGGAAGTGCATGCGGAGTTATATCACATAATTTGCCTTTGATCTGTCTTGTACAACCTAATTATAGAAAAGAGAGAAGCTCCTGTAGTTTTGTTTGTTGGAGAAATTCACAATAGTGCTCTAATAGTTTTATTTTTAGAGAGCCAATCAACCAATCTAATATTTTTGTTCAAAGAAAACAGCTTTAAGTAAATGGAAAATGAACCTATCTTTGGAGTTTGCAGTCAAACTGAAAGCATGTAAATAATGTCAGTTTTAAGTAGGTAATGCTGCAATTTTCAGTAATTTTTTTGTTCATTTTGGTTGCTCTTGAACCACTACAGCTTCACCTGAAAGAAAAAACATATTCAGTACATATATCTAGTACATGCACAGTTACACATGTTTTGTACTTGTTGTTTCTACCAGAATTATCTCATGCTTCTGGTGTGTATTCCACTGGAAGTGTTATCAGCCATGCCCAAATCCTAATAAGCCTATGGTGACAATGCTGCTCCTCCATAGTCACCTTACTATAAATGAGCGTTGTCACCCTAAGATAGAAATGGGTTTCTTGCAGGATCACTAAGGAAAAATAAAGGATAAAAGCCTTTAGAAAACAAAGTCACCACTTTCAGAACTAGTAAGTTACAACATAATACATTTTTTTTTGGGTTTGGATAAACTAAAATGTGCGAGTGCAAAGCAAGCAGAGGTAACCAGTTTGCTCAACACGAAGTAAAGGACTTCTACTCTATGAGGACTTCATTTGACTGGTAAGCAGGGGTGTAGAAGAAAAAAAAGAAGAGGGGTACTAGAAGAGCACGGTACTATTCATGGCGAGCACACATGTATTGTTATGAAAAACGTGCCCGCCCAACTACACCCCTGCCTATGTGTCACTCAAAGGTGAAGGAACCTTGAGTGATGTCATGATTCCAGAACCCACCCACCCGCGGGTGTGATTGGAGAGTGGGCGCGTTGTGTCCAGAGAGACAACCTGCCCACCACCCTGAGACTGCAATTCTTTACTGGAGATATGGTTCACGCCTGTGGCTGGTTCGCCCCCCCAGCGGGGTCTTTCTACTGATCACGCAGGGGGGGCGGACTGGCCCCAGCTGCAGACCACTAAAGAATTATTTGCAAAATAATAAGAAAGAAGTGAAGGCACAGCGTTTCGAGCTGTGCCGCCCCACTACACCTCTGCTGGTAAAACAGTTCCTATATGTGTATGTCAATAATGTATTTAGCTGTAAATTTTAGCTTCAAGATGCATAAAGCAGTAGCAGACGTCAGATGTCTTTTAATATTTTCTCCATTACTAAGAGGTTCTACCATTCTTCCAGATTATCTCTACAGTACATCTTCTGCCTTTTTAAATTTCATTTTTTCATGGGTTCTTTTTAAAAATATTAGGTGCAATGTCACTAACATGCAAATATTAATAATCAACACTGAATAATCAATTCACAAGAATAGAAAGAGTATCTCTCCTGAAGATGTGCCATCGGGGTATCTGCATTTTATGTTTTTTTTTTTTCTAATAACATGGGATAACCATCCAAATCATTTAATGCAATTCACAAATGCTACCACACCACTGTGAAAAAAGTGAGACTTCCATAGATGTCTTGATAAAAGGTTACATTAAATTTTCATAAGACTTTTCATGTAATATTGGACAACTGCAATGTCAGGTACGACCGCGTGAAGAAGCTGTGATGGATAATGCAGAGCAGCAAACTGCTTTTAAATACTACAGAGTGAATAAATGGAAGTAAAAACATACATTCAATCGTTTCAGAGCTTACTGCATCTGATACAATAAATCAGACTCAAGTGTACAACTGATGTCTAATGCAGCAGAAAATCCATACCATTGTGTCGAGAGTGGTATAAATCATTTCTATGATCCCTAAATGGTAAATATACTATTCGCACTCTGCCTACAATTCACTAGTGTCCGCTTAAAGAATTCAATGCTACTGCACTCAAGCAATATGCTTATCATTTTTCTTTTTTATGCACAATAGTAAAAATATTTAATTACCGATGAAAATGTATACAAATCACAACGATGACAGATAAGCACTGAATGACTTTACCTGCATTTTTCTAATGGTTGTTTGTGATTGTGGGAACATAGGTGTACATCTACAGTATTCAAACCATTTTAAGCATTGCAAGCATTGAGTAAAATCAATCATTGGGCTGCACAGATATCAGGAAATATAAGAGCTGTGCTAAACCCAAGAAATCTCGCCATATCCTTACATTTTAATAAATCTTATTCATCCAGAATCTGTGGATTTCTCAATGATTTTCGGGGATAGATTGTCCTATGATTCTTTGTTAATTCCTTTTTATGCTCCAATGTATTTGAATGAATGAATGATGCTAGAATGAAATCAGGGGCCTGATTTATGAAAGCTCTCCAAAGCTGGAGAGGATACACTTTCATCAATAAACCTGAGTGATCAAGCAAACCTGGAATGGATTTCTTAAAGTCATTTGCTATTTTGTTAGCAAATGTTTTAAATCCTTGACCAGATTGGTTCTAAGTTTGCTGGATCACTCAGCTTCACTGATGAACGTGTATCCTCTCCAGCCTTAAGGAGCTTTCCTAAATCAGCTTTAGAATTAATTTACAAAATAACAAAGAACTTTAATTTCTATCATTTCCAAATCTCATTGGATGTATTTTAAGAAAATTGTACAGTCAAACGTCTAATTACATAGGACAGGCTTCAATATTAAATTGCAAATGGCAGTGACACAATTTGATGTAGGGGGGGAAATGTGGTACCAATTAGTAGGGTGAATCCATAGTAGGCTAGGGTTTAGTTGTAAAATCTTTGACCTAGCCACTATTCCACTAAGCAATTTTTTTATATTGGCCAGATCTGTAGGTTAGCATTTTTTATTCATACAAATGCAGCTGCAATACAGGTTTTCATGTTTGTTAGCAGGTATAAAATATGTATAAAATGCAATATAAATACCTAAATAAATACATGCCTTAAATTTCATATTTTTGATCTCAGGTCAGTAGGGAAATACATTCCATTGTCTGAAGCACTTTATCTTGATGACAGTTTCTTTTAAGTTGTTTCTACTGTTCAGTAATTTAAATATTTTGATTTGGGAACTATAGCCATCTTTGTTACAGATGTTTGACCAGTATCCCTATTTATTCGGCCTCACGGTTTTTGGTTTGGCTTTTATACATGATATCTCTCTGAAGCAAAATTGAATTGATATGAAAAGAAATAAGTTCTTGTATATACCCTTCATCAAAGTATTTTCTATTGTACAATGAGAATTGCTTTGTATTCGATAGCTTTCCACTGAATTCACAACTCAAAGAGAAATTCTTTTTCAAATGGGAATGTCCTATTTGCTTTTTTGGAAACCCTTTGTCTGGTAACATGCCGTTTTACTTTTACCAAAAACTATCATTCCAATTTCATCTTCAACTCCAACTGCTTAAAAAATCTTCTTCTTTAAAACAACATTTACCACATTGCGTTCAAACTAAGAGACTGGTACTGCATAATGAAGATGGGATTTCTAGAATCTAAAATGAAAACTCTTGTTGAAGGACAAACTTACACAAAAAAATAAAATTCCTCCAATGGCCTAAGAGTTTACAATTATTATTTTATCATTTTAGATTTTTTTTTACATCTTATACATTGTATGCAATATGTCCACACAGTATATTTGATGTGTAAATTACATGTTAGAAAAGAAGTGCACAATCTTTGAAAAAAGTAAGCAACTCTACTTCCTAGAGGCACAAAGTTGGGGGATAGAATTTAATGTAAAAGAGGACAGTGCCTTATATTAATTTTCGCTCAAAAAACTGCACTAAGGCTTATTTTCAGGGGATGTCTTGTTTTTTCATGAACAACAAGCAACATCTATTCTTTAACAATAAATCAGGATTTATTCCAATACAGTCATCACATTCTGGAATTCCATCATAATTCTCCAAACCCTGAATTCCATCGTGCATTTCATGTGACACCATTTCCTTTAGAACTATTGGCCCCAATTTATCATGTCTAGCAATAGCACTTTCCTTCAATGAGCACCTTGTGTCCATGTATTATATATATTGTAGCTTATTTTCGAGGTAAGGCTTATATTTCAAGCATCCTCAAGAATACGGATGCTAGGGCTTATTTTGGGGTAGGTTTTATTTTCTAGGAAACAGGGTAAATACAACTGGCAGATCGCTTGTGTATGTTTTCCCTTTGTCTATATATTATGTCTACCTACTAATATAGAAAAAGGAATGTTGCAGAGTGAAGTAAGTTAGCAGTGAATTTAGTTAGTAAGTAACCAAAGCTATTAGGACCATTGCTACAATGTTTTCTAATGTGTATGTTTGTAACAGAAAACATCTCTTTTGTAATGAGGTATACCATTGAATACATAATTGCTGTAGGGATGAATGGATCTAAATCTAGGGAAAAAATCTCCTTTTAGCAGAATATTGACCCTAAACACACCGCCATAGTGATTTAAAACCATGAAACTGAATGTACCAAACGGTGTTGTTGATTGGATATTATCTAATTTTGCATTCAAACAGCCAACTTTTAGATCGGGTTATGTTAGAGCTAAATAAACCAACTGTTTATGCTAGCATTGGTGAAAGTCTTGACAACCATAAGTCAATGGAAATGTTCCCCATTGTAAATCCCATTCTTGTCTACAAAGCCAACTGCACACTGATGGTCTCGGATAAGTTGAATAAAACTTTATTGCTCTATGAATAAAAAAAAAAAGCGCTAATAGGACCTCGCTGCTGTGTGTTAGCAAATAACTGTGAACAGTAGTTGCCTCCAGGGTACAGTTAACGGACTCAAAGCTAATATGTAACAATATCCTAGTCTGATTTTTGTGTAAACCTTTTTAGTTAGATTTTTAGACCATCTAGGAAGGTCAGCATGAAGTCAAGATATTGAACCTGGTTTATTAAAGCTCTCTAATACCAGAGAAGATACACTTCATCAGTGAACCTGGATAATCCAGCAAACCTGAAGTGGATCTGGTTCAGGATTGCTAACAAATAGCAAACGACTGTTAGGAAATTCATTCCAGGTTTGCTGGATTACCCAGGTTGACTGATGAAAGTCTATATTCTATGGAGAGCTATTATAAATTCTGTCTTGTTTTTTCTGTACCCAGTGCTGTGTGCTCTGTCTGCTTCCTTTATTACTAATTACATTTAATGACTTACTTTCAAACAGCAACAAAAATGTTCCCGTGTTATGAGTATTGAAATGTGATAAGAAAACATTTTTTAGGCTTTATTTTTTTATTATTATTTTTACTTGGTGTTCATACCAGTAATACACCTAAGTCCTAGTATAACACAATTCATTATTGTAGTGTGTTTACAGACCAGGAGCATTGTCAGAAAAGGACAGGAAGTGTATTAGGACTGCAGAACACTTCATCGTGCTCACCTCTCCATAACATAAAAGTGAATTTTCCATGTTTCACAGAAATCAATTGGTTGGGGTTGATAAAGCTGCTTGAGACAACCCTAAGAAGTATCCAGAATTTAAATGTTCACTGACATTCCAGCTTGATCAATGAGTATGTTTTGCATTTAAATATATCAAAACCCATTCCATTGTATAGTTAACATACCAAAGGGGAGCTGATAAGAGAAGTTTATTGTTTCGGTTTACATACTTGCTTTTCAAAATCTGCATTACTGTCAAAAGGGTGTAAAAATAAATCAGGTATGTAGGGTTTTCTTCCAGTATGTTTCTTTTTTCACTTTTAATTGGAATACACCTTGAAGTATGCTGTATCAATCATATGATAAAAAAATAAATGCTATCCAGTCCTTGTTTCAGGTTATACCTCTACAGCGGATATTTCTTTCTATTTTCAGTACACATAGACTAACTCTATAAATGGCCTTGATGGTTATTTTAGGATGCTATTCTTTCACATCATATTATTTATGAGTGTGAAAAATTACCAAGGATTCTTCATCCCTACCTAACCTGTGCCTATAACAATAGCTTTGATTTCCACCACAAGGCATTTAATCAGAACCGGAGATTTTTCATCTGAAATACAAAGGAAGGTATGAGGAAACCACAAAGAGTCTTATGAATAATGCTTTCTACAAATACCAAAGCCATTATAAAGTTATAAGCATTGGATAAAAAAATACATTTTTAAAGAAAAAACAGTGCAGTGCAATACAATGTGCTTCTAAAAGAAAGTGAGTATATCTACAGATAAACAAAACCCATACATTATGTATTTATTTCTAAATGAAACATAAAACCTAAAAACAAAAGGTAAAGTCATACACATGAGTAAGTTCTTATAATAAAGTCCCAGGTTCTGAAATAGCACTAAAGTCACAGAGATTCCACCAGTGGGGAAACATTAGACCACAGTGATTACCATGAGATAATGAAGACCCAAATCTACAAAATCTGTCAAACAACTTTCACACGGATAGGTTACAACCAAAAAATCCTGATAGACATTCTAAATCACACCAACTATAAAATAATTTAATTGTTTCCTTTGAATATTTGTTATAACACCAGGATATGAGTTGTAAAAGTCCAAATGGATGTTCTTTGGTTACCCTAATAATAATGAATGGTAGGCAGTAACACAAAGTTTAGTTTTTAACGCAACTATGACACAATCAATGTTTACCAAAAATGTTTGTCTTTCACCTGCTTCAGGGAATCTGACATTCCATCAAACATTTCCAGGTGGAAATCAATTACTAACATTGAAATACATGGACTTGAAAACTTCCTACCAGGGTATATTTGAGATAATGCCAGATTCCCTGTTATAATAACAGAGCCCTTTATGACAATTTGACATTTTACCTTGGTTTATGTACTGTGTCACAAAATGGTCCCTTATTATTATTATTATTACGTTACAGAAAAAAATAAATTTACAGAATAAGTAAAAGAAATTAAGGTACATCATTTAACTATTCCTCACCACAACTGCTACTAAAAAGAAAATGAGTGATTTCATCCTAATCACTCTGCTCAACCCTACAATACTGACCAAGGTTTTACAAGTTTTCCCTGAGTTTCTGAAATTGTATGTGTAGTAATGCTCTCAGGAAAAAAAGTTTAACAAAAATTAATTGAAACTTGCTCAAGTATATGAAAACTTTAAATTCTTCATATGTACAGGATAGAGGACCAAACATTTTTTTTATCACCTCACACTATCTATTCATTTATTTAACCTTCAATTACTATTCAAGGTTACACAGACATTACATTATGTCAGACAGCAAACTGAGCTTAAAAGCTTAGTTAATTGACATTAGCTCAGTGATATTACATGAGTGAAAGGCAAACAGTCTGAAACACTAACTAGGAGCTCAGCATATATAAAGAGCAGAATTGCAGTTGCACAAGGCTGCTTCATGGTGGCACCAAAACCACAATCTTCTCTTTACATATGAGCAGTATTTAAAAACACATAGAGCTGATTGTAAGAAATATTTTTAGCACTAGAATGAAGGCATGACACAAATAAGTCATTAGGGTGTTGTTTTTTAATATGTTAAAACCATAGGTAGAAATAATGTTCTAATCTGTGCAAAGCAGACAAGATATTTGAAATCAATACCAGTTCATTGTATAAAGCTTTTATTAATGTAAAGTGTAAAAGTCACTGCTATAAATGAAAAAATCAGATAATGTGTAACTCAATGCCAATAGTTTCTAATAGTTAAGTATAGCAAAGATAAGGGCTTAAATACCTGTAACATTTTGAAGTGATCCTTAGAGATCACAGAAGCTGTCATTGCCGAAGTCATTGTAAAGAATGTTCATTTCATGGATGTAAATCTGATCTTTTGGTGTCAGTAGTGTCAGTCACAGCTGAAACAAGCATGCAGATAACTGTGAAAAGTTGTATGACAATAAGATGAACTGCTGAGCTTCCTATTCTAGGTCAGGGGATTGGAACACTAGCCAGGTAGGAAGTATTTTTTAAGCCAAGTGAGCAATGACAAATATTAATAATAATAAACATAATGTACATCATCTTTCAGTGGTAGGTGCACCTTAACCAAGGCAGAAAGTAAAAAAACAAGAGACAATAATTAAAAGCTGTTCACTAATTCACATAGTCCCAGAACATATAATCCATATTTAAAGTGTAAGTAATTTTTTCAGTCGTGTGCATTTTGCCACTGCGTCTTTTCTCTTCTGGGAACAAATGCTGTATTTGAATAATACAAATATATTTACCATATGATATCCCCCCTGGCTATACCCGCACACTTCCACCATAATTATTTAAAAATGAAAAAGGTTGAGGTTGAGATTTTAATAATAGCTATTTTAACATAAACATGTAAGCCAATATAGCTGTTAACACCTGTAGGCTATTGGGAAGAGGGGTATTTATTTTTCTGCATTGTTAATTACAGTTCACATGCACAGGTCCAAGATTTTGTACAGTTCAAACTTGCCTACCCAACTTCTTTTGTCTTTTGAAACCCTTACTTCTTCTCACCACTACATATCTCCTCTCCTATTGTGTTACTTTCCCCACCTCCTAGATTGTAAGCTCTTCAAGCCAGGGTTCTCTCCTCCTCCTGTGTCACTGTCTGAATCTGTCTGTCATTTGCAATCTCTTTTGTGTACAGCACTGCTATATAAATCCTGTTTATCATTATTATTATTATTATTATTATTATTAATAATAATAATAATAATAATTTTAATAATAATAGCAATGATCCATGGAAAACCAGACAGGTTAAAGTTTGCAGTTTACATATCAAGCCATGGCAAAAGGTGGGTGCAGATTATTGCTCCACCAATTCTGGAACAACGTCCTCTGGTCTGGCATCCAATGCTAGAGCCCCCATGGCACCTGGTATGTAAAACATGTTTTGGTCCAGGGAATATTAAACGGTACATTGGTGTATTGCTATGTGGTTAAACTAGTGGGATTTATTTACCTACTAGCTGCTAACCCAGTGTTGCCCTGTATGTATTTATTTTAATCTTATATTATACTGGAAAAGGAATCAAATAAAGCTATAGTGATTTTCTTGTCTACGGTGTTGTTTCATTTTTATATTTACCTTTGATTGCACTCGGCCAATTGCCTTATGTTTTCTCAAAGTCATTACTACAGGCCAGAAATTTGTAAGAGTCCAAAAAAAGTATGTAAAATTATAGGGAAAAGGCACTGTCACTGAGCAATACATACACACATACATACATATATGCAAATATACCTCTGACATATACCACAATGCTTTACAAAGATCAGCGGTGCACTCACATGAGTCTGAGTCATATGTCTAGCAAGTTTGATTTATATGCCTCGATGCGTTTCCTGGTGATGACATACACACATACATACATCCAATTTTAGATATAAAGATTTATATAGTTCTGACATATACCATAGTGCTGTACAATGAAACACTGAGCTAGACCCATCAGTCTCTGTACAGAGGAGCTGACACTCCAATGTCCCCCCACAGTCACACACTATTATTTAAATTTATATACAGTACCTCTGACATATACCACAATGTTGTACAAAGATCAGCGGTGTAATATGTCTAGCAAGTTTGGTTGCAGTGTCCCCATACGTTTCCTAGTGATCACCAAATATAGCTCTGACATATAACACAGCACTGTACAAAGATCATCAGTGCACTCACATGATTCTGAGTCATATGTCTAGCAATTTTGGTTTAAATGTCTTGATGCGTTTCCGAGTGATGACATACACGCATACATACATACATCCAAACATAGCTCTGACATTGAGCACAGGGCTGTACAAAAATGACTGGTGCACTCACATGAGTCTCAGTCATATGTGTAGCAAGTTTGGTTGAAATGTCTTAATGCGTTTTCAAGTGATGGTGGAACATACACACATACATACACAAATACATCCAATTTTATATAGATAGATTTATATAGATCTTACATATACCATAGTCCTGTACAATGAAACATTGAGCTAGACCCATCAATCTCAGAGGAGATTGATGGGAGCTGACACTCTAATATCCCCCCACAGTCACACACTTTTATTATACATTTATATACCTCTGACATATACCACAGGACTGTACAAAGATCAGTGGTGTCATATGTCTAGCAAGTTTGGTTTATATGTCTCTATGCGTTTCGGAGTGATGGTGGAACATAGCAAGTTTGGTTGAAATGTCTCCATGCCTTTCCTAGTGATCACCAAATATAGCTATGACATATACCTCAGCGCTGCACAAAGATCAGCGGCGCACTGACATGAGACTGAGTCATATGTATAGCAAGTTTGTTTGAAAAGTGTGGATGCGTTTCCTAGTGATGACATACACACATCCAAATATAGCTCTGACATAGCACAGCTCTGTACAAAGATGACTGGTGCACTCACATGAGTCATATGTATGGCAAGTTTGGTTGAAATGTCTCCATGCGTTTTCGAGTGATGGTGGAACACACACACACACACACATACATACAATTTTTTATATATAGATGGTGAAACATGGCTAGCAATTCATTACCATTGCAGTAACGAAAAGTATTTGCTGTTCATCTAGTAACAAAAGTAGCGTTAAACCCATCCAAAGTGAAAATTTTATTTTGTTTATTTTGCAGGACCTAGCTGTCAGTTGGCAGCCCAGCCCCTAAGAATATACCGTTAGAAAGGCTCTCCCAGTGTAATTAGTAGAGCTCCTCTTTATATTTGTCAGATCTTGAAAGGAAATAATTGCAGGGTAATAATGTCAGATTGCACTAGGGTTCCGATCTTAAATACAGTATGCCACTAATGTGACGTTTGATGTGATTTGATGTGGCTTATTTATATAATAAGAATGTTAAACATTCTTGTTGTGATGGGGACTTCTTAGATCTGTGAATCTGTAAATGGATAAGAAGACAAACATCTGATAATGATATTGATAATGTAAGTGAAAGGTGAAAATGAAAGAACGTCAGGGATTTGGAAAAGGAACATTGAGAGCTTCTATTGATATCATGGTCATTAGATGTTATCTGGTGAGTGCTGCTTGTATCTTTACACAGCAGTAGATAAACAATTATATCATTCAGATAAAAAAAAAATCACAGAATTGTGAAATAAATAACTTACAGACACATTGTTGGAAATTTCACTTTATTGCATGTGGAATAAATAAACTTTGTTGAGCACAACATTTTGGGTGGACATTTACATGAGCTATTCTTCTTTTAATTTTCATGATATAAGCATTTGCTGACTTTATGCACATTGGTTTATGGTGTAAGGTATTGCACAATATTGGCAGGGAACACCGTAGCTCTGTTCCTTATACCTATTTTCATTATTATTTCATTGCACACTATGTAGCAGCTGGTATTAGGAATGTTCAGTGTTTAGATAAAGTGGGGAAATAGGGGAATAGTGCAGTGATTATTAGAACAATCAATTAGCTGGCTAGAATTCCACAGCTTCTAATTCAAAGTGGGGTCAGAACCTGTCACAACCCCACTGAATACATTGGAAGGGTCATGATGTCAGTCTGATAGTCTGGTCCTCCAGAGAGAAAATAGGAGTGATTTGGACAAAAAACAGCCCGAGCCCCATCTGTGCTTTCTCAGTCTAGCTAAGTGGGGAAAGAGAAGAAGAAGAAGTTAATACGTCGGTAAACAGGAGAAAACCTACTTAACTACATTCTTTACAACTACATTCAGCAACTACATTCTACATATTTCCAATCTCAGACCGTTACCCATGTTGGTAATAATCACCTGTAAATGCTGCTGATTTTGTAATTGATTTCTCAATGTCTTTCTGACTTTTTGAGTATTTTGAATTAGGAAAGAAAGCATCTGATCAGCAAAATTTAGCCATCCAGAATTATTCCTTAGGAGGACGTGTTTTTTTTTAACTCTTTTATGTTTGTGACAGCTTATCAAATGGCATTTTAGTTCTGATATGAATCTCTTCTATTACTATTACTGATCACATAGGTATTGCTTATACAGCAATTTTAAACAGTCCCTAATTATAAAAAACATGGTCTGTTTTAATATAAAGAAAGCAGCTTGTTTAGTAAATGGTTCTGTAAACTGATCTTGAAGGCTAATTTCTGGAGATGTTCCATACTCATTACCCAAGGTTTGATTGACGAGATTCCTGTGGGTTAAAGTTCAGTATCAGAAATTATGCCCAGTTTTTCATTTGGTTTTCATGTGATATAATATACTATGACAGAGAGAAAGAACCTATGCTGGCATCTGTCTACTGTCTTTTAAAAGGAGCTATTGCTTCCAGCATGCTCGTTTACTCATTCAGTCAAATACTGATGAAAGTGCATTCATTTGATTAGCCTTTGAAGGCAAGGAGGGTAATAAAATAAAAAAGTTACATATGGGGATAAAATGAAGTCATGCACTCAAACTACTAGCAATCATCAACTAACTGTTGGTGGTAAAAGGTCAAAATTAATTTAAGTTTGTATTTGTTAAAGAATGGTTCCTAATTGTACAGCAAAAATTCTCTTCTAAATAGAAGCATTATTAATATTATTATTTCACATCGAAAATTTAGTGGGAAACATTATGAGCCTGATTTACTAAAAGATGTGCTCTTATGCTGGACTTAATTTACTAAATAAAATGTGTTATGAGAACATGCTAGTGCATGAATCCAATTGCACGTGTCGTGTCAATCTATTTTCCAGCACGCTAATGTGATTTGTTTAAAAATAAAAATTATAAACCATAATAAGTGTACATAGTTATCAATATTATGTGCAGAATGTTAAGCACGAGCCAGCACACAATATTCTCTATACTGGTGCTTAGAATCTGGAGTCCAGTAGCAAATACCACTGCATGAGCTCATAGTTTTCTTTCTTTTTTTGTTATGCCTTTGAGCATAGGTAATAGCATTTTCTTGTTTAATACAGAGGCCATATTCTGTTTTTATTTTTAATTTGTTTTTGAGAAAAATGTTGACAAGTGCATTTTGCAGCATACCTATATATATTAGATATTCATTGCACAAGGCAAGCTAGGACTGCAGAATATGTGCTGAACATCAGAGTATTGTCTGCTATCTAGTTAGTTTTAGGGTTGGCTCAGCTAAACCTAAAAGGCTTTTTATGGCTTTGAGGAAAATTTTACTACATCCTTGTAAAAGAAAATAAAGGAACCAATGAATGTTTCATAATGCCATGTGAAATGTAATTATTATATCATTATCTAACACATTTCAGGGCCAGATAGTTCTAGGAATTTGGATTGTCATGGCAAGCATATATGTTTTCCTGATTTGTTACTGAAAAAAGACTGAAAAAAAGTGTGATCTATATATAAAAAAAATAAATCTGAAGAGGTAGATTCACAAGGTCCATGTCTCCAGTGATCTTTGACATGCCTCTACAAACTGCACTGCACAATCAATAACTCTTTTCAGGGTGCAAGATTGCTGTTGATTGTAGTAGAATAAAGGAGGTGGCGGAGAGGGGGGAAATATTGTTGGTTGGCTAGGCAATCTTTTATGTGAAGCAGTCTGAAAAACCAAAGTGGAGCCAGCTATAAACCGCAAAAAAAAAATAAAAGAACATCAATGTAGAGTTAAAAGCATTAATGATAGCCCTAGATGTTTTAATTCCAATGTGCATGGCCATAATATTATTATTATTATTTTTATTATTATTATTAATCAGGATTTATATAGCGCCAACATATTACGCAGAACTATACATTAATTAGGGGTCTCAAATGAAAGACTAATACAGACAGTGATACAGGAGGAGAGGACCCTGTCCCGAAGAGCTTACAATCTAGTAGATGGGGGAATTTACACACAATAGGAGGAGGATATGTAGTGGTGGGAAGTAGTGATGGTTTTAAAAGGCAGAAGAAGATGGGTAGGCAGGTTTTGAGTGCTCTTTTAAACGAGCAGAAAGTAGGAGCAAGCCGAATAGGATGAGGAAGACCATTCCAGAGAGTTGGGGCAGCTCTACAGAAGTCTTGTATCCATGCTTGTGATGTGATAGTATGTGTGTGATAATATATGTGTGATAATATGTGCGTGCATATAGTGCTTTTATAACTATTTTATTAAACTATTTTTTTTTTCAACTTAACAGGTGATAGACTCCCAATAAAGAGACTGAAATGGTTAGTTAATGTCATCTCTGTATTCTTCAGAAAACAATGGGGCCAGAATGGCTGGGGTTCAACAGCTCTGACCTCTAAAGCTGAACACTTCCAGGTTCATATTTTACAAGGGAGAGAGCAAATTGATGTTTGATGATCTCCTGGTGTTTCCCATCCTGACACCTGTCAAGATGACGAGAATCCAGGTGGGACAGGTAGGCCTGTTTTATAGTCTACTTGCTGACACTCTCCTTGGTTTAAGCAAAGCTAGTACCTGACTGTTTCCTCATATAAAGTTACAGGAAATATATATACTGCAGCAAATATGGTATCCTGTTAAAGTGTACAGGAGTACACCTAAAGATTCTTGTTTATTCTCAAAATATATCAGATACATTTTTAGCCTAGGCTTATAGACATGACATTTTGACAAATTTATCACAGGTGGGTGCTGGGATTCTAAGGGGTCATTGTGGAAAAAGAAAGATTTGATGAAAAATCTTCATATAGAACAGAAAAAAAATATTTCTCTATAAGCATAAGTTTGTTTCCTCAAAGAGTGTTAAAAAATTATATAAAGCTGTCAGTTCTACGGGAAGCATTGTTGGATTGTTACATGTGTTGAGGGACTGGTACGAAACTTAGCATCTGTCACTGAAGGTGGTAAAATGATGACCAAACATTTGGGAAAACATAACAGAAGATATAACTGGTCATAAAGTTGTGAAGTGTATATTTTTCTACAATGACAACAAAAGGTGAGCTTTTCTTTGCAGTAGAATAAAAACAGAGAAAGTTCAAAAGAAAAATATTCTTTTTTTAAGCAATTTTTTGAAAGGGTATACATTAAGGCTGAAAGCTAACACACAAAGGGTCTATATTTTAAAAAGATTAAAAATTCACAATGATGTGGCCAAATAAAGACTTTTATCCTTATGTTAAATGAGAACTAAAATGAATAATGATGTATTGCATGCTCCTAGTAGCTGACTAACTTGTTTTTTTAACTATTTTAAATAGGAATTGTTTTTGTTATTTGAAAAATACCTCTTGACACATCCCTATTTCCACTTTCTTTATTATACACCCATTGCAAATAGACTGCATTTTCCAACAGGCAAAACCCATTGACTGGAGTGCCCGTGTATGCAGAAGTAAGAAAAAAAGGCTGCGCTCTAGGAAGTCCTGTTGTGCACTATAAGGCACTGATATGGTGTAAGGATATCCCTTTATTCTGCAAGTAACTGAAACAAAGCAATTACAAAAGTAACAATGTTACTTTGTATCTCTCTGTCCATTATTTAAAAAGCATTTATAAATACAGATGTAAGGTGGCCTGCTTTTTGTCAGTGGTTGAAATAACTGACAGCTGGGTATTGCCAAAAAATATAAATAGTAGAGGGTGGGGGGGGGGGGGGGGTCGACAGCAGTAGGGCAAAGAGACTGGGCATGTGTAGCGTACCTAATGTGTACATCTGATTAAACACAGTAACAGTACAATTTCTGTAATAGTATGCCCTTGATGTGAACTACAAGAAGCCACCACAAGATGCATGTGTATCTAAGTTTGTGTGCTATTGGGGAGAACCCCTGCTTGTAACCCCAGTGGGATATTCACCCTTTTATTATTATTTATTTATTTAATATTATTTATTATTTATTAGTGAATACAGTCTCTGGTACGAAGAGTAATAGGAAATCCATTTTATGCGTTGTCACTGTAACAGAAGGTATGGGGAAATGTTCCATTGGGAATACCTATTTTGGTGACATCTGTATCAGAGGGGGTACCCTTTACTTGGAGGCATCTCCACAGTCCCCTTAATATTCCCTGGGACTTGCTGTCAATTTAAATATTGTGATGCACAGAGAAAAAACAAACCTCTTGAGGATGAAATTCTTCCTAAGCCAACAATAACAAAAAAACAAAACTTTGGTAATAATTACACTTTTGAACGTGGGGTGGATAGGACTAAGACTAAACCAGAAATAAACACAAATATGTTTTTATGTATATCCAATGGTTTATTGTGCTTGTTCTTAGTCCAGACTTGTATTTTCTAAAGGTAAAAATGGCTAACTAATTTACTTTTTAGTACAAAGCAATAACTTCATATGTCTAACTGCTGCTGAAATATAACTGTAACACACAGAATATAACATAGATTAGAAGCTAGGTATTCTCTTTTGCTTTGTTTTGCTGTTCTCTCATTATTCACACCAAACCTTAGAGAATTTGTTTAGGACCATTCCTATGCTGAAAAATGATTTGGAAAGGCAGAGTTCAGTTCATCAGATAGCCCAAACAGAAAATGCGGAAGCATCAGTTCTAACATCATGGAATTACAGGCACAAAAAAGAATTCTATGATAATCATTTTTAGATAGTAAGTCTGTAACTCTTTTTGGCACCACACAGTAAGCCTTTTTAGTTTACTTACATTTCTTTGTACAGATTGCAGTGACTTCTCTGCGTTGGGGGTTGATTTTCTTTTAGAGATCCGGAGGTATAGCAAATTTTAATGCGTCCTAATAAATGGAGTTTGTGTTCAAAGACGTGTTTTTAAGGAAATTGATGTAGCATTGCAGAACCATGATCAAGTGATTGCATAAAGATTGCATATGTATAAGGGCTGATTGATTTTCAATATAAGTTATACCTTCCTTATCCCCTGCAAACTTGCTGTATAATCTATAAGGCAGGGATGGCAGTGAGCATATTGGCAGAAGATCTGTAGCTGGGGTATCTTTGGCAAAGGAGATGTCAGTTTTAAATAAACTTACTTCTTGAAGTTGACCTTCAGACAGATAATACAGATAAGTAATTGTTTGTATGCTTAAATGCAACGGCTTTTAACTTCAGTTCACTTGGCAGGGGAAACAGGATCCATTTTTGAATTGAGAAGATTTGGATTTCAGTTTTAAACTTTTTTAGCAGATGGTCAAACTTTGATGCAAAAATATTCTTGGAAAAAAATAAAATATTATTAACAGGATTATATATAACAGGAGTATAAACGTGAACACTGAACAGCTAAAATGTTCATTCATATTTCATAAATCTTTCTACTTAAATCGTTTTTATATTGTATTCCAAAAACATGCAGTTAGATTATTTGGCTTCCCTTTAAAATTTAACTTAGATGGTATTAAAGGACATAAAACTATGGTGGGGACATTAAATTGACCCCCTCTGAGTGCAGCTAGTGACATGACTATGGACTTTATAAAGCGCTGTGTAATAATAATGATATTAATAATATGTAATTTGTTGGTTAACAAAATATTATACTATCATTAGCCTTAAAAAAAAAACATTGTATTGTTCTCTGTAAAAACAGATCAAATTTTTTTTGTAAAAAAATACATAGTGTATTTGTGGCCTTTGTTATGGATTTCATAACTTGTGTTGTCAGGTCACATAAAGGTTTTGACATTCTCTGAAGACTGAACCCTAAATCAAAGGCAGATAATGCTTTTTCTATTTAAACCTTGTACCTGAGGACTGATTGAGCATAAAAAAGTCACAGGATTGCTTTAACTCACCAAGGCAAATTGACAAGGTAAACTCCACCCAACCCACCTATACACACCTATCCTACACTCTTCAGCTGCTCTATTCCTGTCAAGCACTAACCCCTTTATGTTAGATTTTGTCAGACTTTCCACTGGCTCCTTCCATCATATGGCAGTGTTTGGAGCTGACAATTTGTCCCCCGAGCCTAAGCACTACGTCACACCTTGGTGTGGCAAGAATGAGTATAAGTGGATTAGGGGAAACCTTGAAAGATGCCCGGCACTGACAAGTAGCAGAGTCACTTTTATGACAGATTCACAAAATTATCTCATACAGCTATAGGAGCTGGGGGCTTTCTTGTGTATTAAAGTTTCTTGAAATATTTAGCTGTAGAATGTTTTAGACCACTGGAAATGCGAGCCCCCCAGTGCTAGAAAATCATATTGACTCCAAGCACTTTTTAGAGGTTCTTTATGAAACAAGCAATGAAAGTTATCTAATTCATGAGTTCTAAGCAGGAAGAACACCTCCAACTGTAGCTGTCCTATAAACAGTGTTTTACATTATAGGAGATGTTTAAAATCAATCAAGCAAATGAAAATATTGGCATTTTAGATTTAGATTTAAACTCACATTTTACCAGACTTACCAGCAAAATCCTGACAGCAGCCTTGTCTACATTTTTTTGCCACCCTATTGGCATATTGAAGACATAGTAATTACCTAGTGCAAGTATATTGGAAGCATGTGGCCTTCTCCCAAGATGCAGCAACACAATATTGACCCAGGCCAGTTGAGGTAGGAAGGGAAGCAAATTGGGTTAGTATTTAGGCTGATAGGAGATTAAGAGGGTAAAATGACAAAAGTCTCAAAAACATCTGATTCAAGCAGTTGCTTTTATAGCAATATGGGCTGTTTTGAATACAATTCAAATATAAAAAGACTTTGTTCATTATATGTAAAATAAATGAAATTTAACAAAATGTACCTTAAAAAATAAAAACAAACCATTCGTAACTAATGGGCAGCAGGAAATTGCCGTTGCATCGTCATTTTATTTTGTTTGTTCTCAAATTGAACAAACTCATAAATCCCAGCTCTACAGGAGAGAAATTAATTCAATGAGAATCCAGCTCACCTCCAGTAGATTCTGAAAAAAAACAAATATTAAGTGTTATATCCTCAAGCAAATGCCTTACTGATCAAAGATGCATATGTATTATGAATTGTATCTAAATGTGCATAATGTGATCATCACCCAGATAATCTACTGATAGAGAAAATAAATCTATACATTTAAATGTAGAAAAAGAATAGATGCTTTTTTCTGTCTATTTATTTATTGAGAGAGATTTGCAGCACAATGGGGGCCGTAAACACAGCGAGATTAGTCTTACAGTCTATTAAGTAACTGTTCTGAAAATTGTTTTCCCCCCAGTATGTTTAATATTTTTATACACTTCCGACAGTGTTATATAGTGCAAATTGTATTTCTCTAATAAAAGTATTTCAGACACCTATGAACTGACCCAGTCAGTGGAGTTACAAAGACACTCAAGAAACACACAGGTGTACCTAGCAAATAGTCATCCTGACACTGGGGAACACAGCTGCAGATCCAGGGAGGACACTGTATGTGCTGTGTTACCCATCCACGGCCAGTCCATTCTGTGCAATTACTGGTTCATAGTAAGTTCCTAGGGGTGAACTGACAGTGACATGGTCAACTCTGGTGAATCCTTTGCTTCTCCCTCAGTATCTGCTGCTTTTGACCCTGCTCTTCCTGGTCTTTACAGCTTCATTCCACATTGTAGCACTGTACAATAAATGGAGATTGCAAATGACAGGCAAATACAAACAATGGCACAGAAGGAGGAGGAGACCCTGCTTAAAAGAGCTTACAACCTAAGAGGTATTACATTAGTGTGGTGGTCAGTGGGAGGAATGCCTCTTACATTGCCGGCCATTGGAAGAAATGTCACCCTTACAAGTAGCCAAAAAGATCATTGGTATCACTTAACCTGACCTGAGAGGCATACACTTCTCCTTGCTCAAGGAATACCTAGTAACCTCTAGAGCAGGGGTCAGCAAACTCCGGCCTTTAGGCCAGATATGGCCTAGCCGGTAGTTTGTTGGGGCCTAACGCCCCTTGGCCGATCCGGCCTAATGCCGGCCAGCAACCTGCGGCTCGGATCGGACAGGGGGTGCTAGGAACTACCGGAGCCGCCAGAGCTCCAGTGCCGCCTCCTTGCTGTTGCTTCCCTATTTACCACGGTCAGCATTGATACTTCCGCCGCTGCTTTAAGTAGGGAACGCTCCCTGAAGGGAAATAACTCTCATCCGTAATGCATATGGAGGAGAGGGATTTCACTTCAGGGGGCCTACTGTGCTCCGGCTCACCTCTGAAATGACCTAGTGGCCATAAAAGTTTGCCGACCCCTGCTCTAGAGGAACCCTGGTTAAGAAACACTGTGCTAGATAATCCGGACCCTTCACTTTAATTACCATGTTGTATATAACATAGTTAGGATCACTACACTTTATACACTTTGTGTGTGTTATAGTCCTGACTGCTTCACCTATAAAGATCTGTTGCACATTACATACTCTTTAACAAGTTGTTTATTACCTCAACAATTTCTGGATGCAAAGCTGTTCCTAAGTATTTTAATAAACTTCTCCTCTAGATAGGATTATACAAATTGTTAGTTATCTGTATTCCATGAACAGTAAGGCATATATGCAATACAAAGTTGTGTGTGTGGTTGTCTATTGATCCTTTCAGTGTAGTTTACCCCACTGCCCAGTTTATCCCAATCCCTCCCATGTCCAGATTGGTGTGACATTGTTTCCATATTTCATACATTTTTAGACAATTATAATTATTGGCCTATTGCAGTACAGTTTGATACAGCAACTTTCCAACGCTGTAAGGGATCCTATATATGCCTTTAAGGTCACAAAACAGGTGTCTTGCATGGTCCACAGTTGTCAACCTTGTGACTACTTTCCCCTAAGTTTCACTGCACTTGCTGTTACTCAAAGGTGAGGGCACAATAAATAAATGACTCCAGCTGCCCTTCCTGCATATTTATTTTGCATCAGTTGTCACTGTCTAATTGTCCAGTGTGTTGATGTGAGAAATACAGGGGCTACCATTGCTTAAGTCCTTCAGAAAATTCTAATTGACTAGCTGCTATTGCTTCATGAGCCACTGAACTGGAACATGTAATCATGCTCAGTAAAGTCAGTCAGTTCCTCCTTCTAGAGGAGTTTTTATGATTTTCCATTCTATGTTCTCATCATCCAGAGATAGTATAAAGTAACTAAAGTGCAAAAGATTCTAAATGGACAAAGCTGGTTAAATAATTTGTAAATACACATATAAGACATGTCTACAACATTTATAATGTTTCAGTCTACGACAAAAAAAGAATATTTCCTTCCCAAACTGTCCTAAAAATAACATACAGTGAAATTTTCTTAGAATTTAAATTAAGAAGTCTGATACTATTTTGAGTTAAATCTTCTGGTACACATAGTTGCCATCCAAATATATCATAGCCGGTGTGCTAGCTGAATAGGAAAAAATAGTAATCACTATTTCTACATAAGCTACATAAATACTGCAGTTATAAAGTACCTGTCAAAATACAAGATCCACATTTGCATGAATTTGTTATCTCTTGATATAATTTACATTATTCATATTTATATATGCAGTAATTTCTGGCAAATTTGCATATTAATGTTTCCTTCCACTGTATGCACATGCATGTACCTCTGGAACTAATAATAGCAACATTTCTAGAAAACTATGTAAGAAATGTCTCTGCTTTTGTAAAGCGCTCCAAGACTCGAAAAGGTAGACTAACATGGGAGAACCTGGATGATTCAGCAAACCGGGAATGAATATGGTCCAGGACCTAAACATTTGCCAAATGTTATTTTTTAAAAAGCATTTCAGTTTTGTTGAATTATCCAGGTTCTCCCATGATTGTCTATCTTCTTGGTCTTGGTCTTGGAGAACTTTAATGAATCAGACCCAATGTAAAAAAAGTCATTTATGAAGACTGTACACACTTTTCTGAACATAATTGGGATAATTCTTTTCATACTTGCTTGCCATTAGGCATCACTGTAATCCCTTTAGGTAGCATTCTTGTCCAATTATTGAAGAACACTGGGCCTCAGGACTTATATCTATGTCTCTCCCAGAAGAGTAGAGCAGTAGGCAGCCTGTATGGGTTTGCTCAGTGGATCCCTTTGGGAAGATTGTTAGTTCTACCAAACTGCAGTTTTCTATCAAAACACAAACCATCTATGATCTGCCTGCATTGCATGGAGGTGAACATGAACCCAATGGTGACATCATAATGCCAAATAATCTAATATTTGTATTGCAAACCATATAGTGAGGCACAAATCACAAAACTCATATTTATTAATATTTTCTCAAGATAAGATTTATAGTGTCCAACTGAAATAATTAAAAAATAGTTTTCTACTTGTTTTATCATTTATGGGATACTGAAAGATAGAACATAACCAGAATGTAAAACTCACCACTGCAGAAACATTAAAGATTCATTAAACATTGTATTGTCAGTTTAATGTATTACTATGATCCATTCGTACCTGATTTGCACAGTATGGAAAAAGTCAATGCAAGGACAACACTGTACTAATCCCACAAGACAGAATAGGCAAAGCAAATACAGGAACAAATCCATCATTGCCAGCTGATATAACATTGGAGAATATGCAAGTATATATCCAAAAAGGTTTTCTGACATTCTAACCAATCGGTTTGAAGCAAACTATTTTTGTTTAAACTAAATTTGCCATTTATGTGTCAGACAGAGTCAATATCAGAAGGGAAAAGGACAGAGGTTATGTGGAAGAATTCTTTAACCTGGTTGATTTTTCTATACTTTTTTATTCCAACAGTTTGTCTGTACATTTTATAATAAATTACAGACCCAGAATGAAGAAATACAATACCATTATACATCTTATTTACATTAACCCCATACTTACCCCTTAACCCCATACCATAACATATATGTTGGATAACTTGCAGTGGGTCATGATGATGGGTGTATCTGGTTTATGCCATTGCCTAGCTATAGTCCTTTTAGCAGCTGCTATAAAGAATAGAAATAGTTTTCACTGTGAAGGGTACAACCACCTGGGATTACCATTTCACAAAGCTGCAAAGGCAATTAGCTCTATTCTGTGCTCATGAGGATAATATAATACATTTCCAACAACCATCCAAAATTGGGAGGCTGCAGAGCAGTCCCAGCAAATATATAAAAGAGTACCAGAAGATTTGCAACCCCAGAAGCAAAATAGGGAACTTGAGGTATATCCCAGATATAGTAATTTATAAGCACCCTTCTTTGGATAGATGTTTTGGGAGATTTGAGATGTAATGGTTGTAAAATCCTTCTCAATATTCCAACACTCCAGCATATGGGATCCCTATATAACGGTGTGTTTTCTGCACATCTCTACCGCTATTTTGACAACAGTTTCTACTTTCAGCTAGTATGGCTGCAATATTTTCCTACACTGGTAAAACTAATTAGGTGGCATGGAACGTTATGAAATAACTTTAAAATTACAATACCTATTCCAGTTGACTATAACTAACTAGTACTACATATACAATGACCTGGATAAATAACAACATGCAACATATAGCTATAGTCAATAGTGCAGAGCCTAGATATTCAAAGTGGGGAGGCCTTACGTGAAATGGCAATGCTTTTTCAGACACAATTTTATCATCTATCTCTGTACTCTTCACCCATTTATTCTTATTGTATAAAAATTCCCTGCTTAGTTTCCAAAGGCCAGTTGTGCCATCTCTAGTAAACAAAGAACCTGCCAATCTGGAATCAATTTTTTAAAAGTAATTTGCTATTTGTTAGTAAATGTTTTCAATTCTAGACCAGATCCATTTCAGGTTTGTTGGATCACCCAGGTTTACTGATGAAATTGTATGTTCTCCAGCCTTGGAGAGCTGTAATAAATTAGGCCCAAAGGGTCAGGTGAAGCAAAGGTTGGTCACACTATATTGTGGACAGTGAGCATCTGATCCGGGCTTCACTAAGTACTGAGATGTGATTGACAGCCTTGGTAGGGATTGCAAAGTGAGTGCTTTATCAATTAGCAGCTGAGGATGGTCAATGTCTATACTTCCCAGTTCCTGGTGCTCAGACATAAGCAGGAGGAAGGAAAAGAGAACAAAAATAGTCTTCAAGTAAAAAACCTCCAATGTATGAAATGTTTTTTCAGACCTTCCTCTCAAGCATGATGCATGTAAATGCATCTATAAGGGAATATATCACATTAACAAATTAGTGTTTCACTTTCTTTTTTCTAAAGTTAGTAAGTTCTTATATGCTTTAAAGTTTTAACTAAATAATTTCCTTTGCTTTTACATTTTTATTATCACTTTATATATTTTTAGGATATCTGCATCTGACTTAATTTCCATATATTTTTATTTTTTAAAGTTCACTCTAATCTTACTCCCAAAATGAAATTAAAGTTATTTTTTAAGTGCTATTGCAAGTGGATGAAATTAATTATAAATGAAAAAAACAAAAGCAGCTGGGTTGCCTGAAGCAAATCATTAAGTCAGCACAATCTGCTATCACTAATCATCAATAAACAACTGTATTAGATAAAAAACACTCCTGGACTTATATAATATTCATGTCTACAAAGGCATTTCTTAGGGGGCTGACCTGAACAGAGGTCACTTTTATAGTTATTACAACTGTGTAAACAAACTTTTCTGCCTTATTTGTTAATGATTCTTTGACTACCATGGTATACAGTTGATGACATGATGGACATCAACATTTGTAAATTAAAGGGAAATTAACTAAAGGTTATTATATGTGGAATAAAAAAAAATTGTGGAAAGGAAGGCCAAGCCTGATGTAAGGGGCCAGCAATCCTGTTCTGTGCACCTCTGCACTATCTCTTCCCATGTATTCTGTCAGCGGTGACAATTGCAGAAGCAAGGAAAAAGCAGCATCTTCTGCTTCACTTTAACTGTGCAATCTGAAATGTAGATTATCAGCATCCCCACGACACACTCTCCTGGGCTGCCGTTGGCTGCTGCAGCTTTATAGCTGCTCTGCTCCCATGATCTATATCTGTTGTAGCATTTAGCTGGGCTAATGTGTGCTGGAGTGTTTCTTGCCTGATTTACTGTTGCTGACTTTGCCTGTTTCTGACCCTGTGAGTTTATGCCGCCTAGATCGACCTTTTGCCTGTGACCCTGAGTTGTGTGATGCCCTTGTGTATTTCGTCTGGTGGCTGGATTATCTGTGTATGACCTCTTGCTCTGTATTCTAGATTTTTCTCTGTTGGAATCTCGGTACTGCTTTATCTGTGGGCCCCTGGTCTTCTGCCAGCCCTTCCCCAGACACCATCCTTTGCGCTCTAGGGGCGACCGTGTGCTGGGAAATGCAACCAGTCTCCCAAATCTGAGCAGGGAGCTTGCTATAGTACGGTGTTGGATGGGGGGACTGGTGTCTGCTGAGTACTGTTGCCTCTCTAGCACCTCACACCTGAGAAGTGATGACATATCCTGAACTTAATATGAGATACTAGATATATAAAAGTATACCAATATAATAAAACAAAAAGTAGATGGTGTGGCTAGAAAGTAGATAGTGTGTCTCCCAAAAGAAAATGAAAATACAAGCACATTAGGTTGCTAGGGAAAAAAAAGACAGACTATAAAATTTCTGTTTTGTGTAGTGTAAAAAGAATAATAAAAGGTGTCCTTACTGCTTAAATTGCAGGGATAAGGATTGTTTTACCAAGTTGCACTTTTAATATAGGAGTGGCCCACTGTGAGTACCCAGGATCAGCCCCAGCAATCAATGATCATCTAGCTATATAATGTAAGGTATTTTTTTGTGGGTTAGATTGGGCACACATGAGTAGATATTTCTGACTCAATAAACCATTCAATCCAAAGTAAATCAAAAGTAAAGTGTATTTCTAGACATTTATTACCAACTGATTTTACTCTACTGAATTAGTTGCAAAGTGTTTGGACATAAATATAGTGAATCATGTCTGCAAATGATCTTGGACATCCAACAGAATACTTTCTGACTTTCTCCCAGAAGTGATTGGGTCAGTGTGTTGCACATATGTTTTGGGGCACCCAAACAATCATTTTAAAATTAGAAGACCAATAGAAGTGCAAAATTAGCAACAAATCTGCTGCCCGTGTGTACCTAGTCTTAGTATTTGAAAGATGAGTAATGTTAAAACAAAAGATTACAATAAAAATTACATGATTAGAAGGTGATTTAGATGAGTATAAAGAAGACCCCCTTCTTTAAAGCTTCATATCCCAGTGGGCCATTCATGATACTGATAGTCATAATGGCACAAAAGCATCCCTGATGTTTAAAGACATGTAGACCTCTTGCTGTGTTGACACCTTTTAATTTGCCTTATGTGCCAGTATCACCAGTCTGTGCCTGTATGGTTAGCCTATGCATTGTTTATAACTGTTACCATAGAATAGATACAAAAGTTTAAGAAACACTGTCTGGAAATAAATTCAGCATACCTTTTCTGAGAATAAACTGGCAGCCCCTAGTTATTCAATAGTAAAACAATATTATATTTAAGCACTTCATCAGAGTGCTGTTTATTCTAAAGAGAAGGGAGGACAAGTATGAAATGTTCCATCTAGTTCTTCCTCCATGGGATACAGTGGCGGTCATTAGCTATTGGTCATTCAGTGATTTAGTAGAATGATTTACTGAGCAGCATCATGGGAAATCTGTGAAGATTCTGCCAAGATTTTACATACAATGATCACAAACTTTCATCTCGGGCAACAAAAATCTACTGTGTGTACACTAACCTAATCTCTTGCATCTGCTCATATTACTATGTTGCATTTAAATTTTTTTGGGCTAATTCCTTACAACACACTTGATTTATCCTATTAATCTTTTGTATTCACTTATACTAGCTTTTTTGGTAGAACCAACATGTCAAATTTAACATTTTTTTATACATTGACCATGAAATATCCTCATCTCTAATCTTCAGGGTTTATCTTGTACAGCTTTAAAGAACGGTAAGAAAAAACAGCCTTGAGACATCATTGTGCTGACCTTGAATGTATTTGTATATGAAAATTCATATTCCTTGTTGGCTCCTGCTTTCTGAAGGGAGCAAAATTAATTTGGCTAGGCATCCCTCATAACCCAAACCATCCATTTCCCTTATTAATTTTTATATTTTATTTTGAAAGGGATGCTATACTGTACATCCATATTACTATTTTTGTCCATATTACCTTTTTTCTTATTAATTACATTTTAACCATCTTTTTTAATTTTCATATGGATATAGATTGCAGCATAGAATGTCTGTACACAAACGATTAATTACTGTCAGTCGCTGTCCTTCTTAATAAAGTAATTAGGAAATTACTTACTTTGTTGAATTTGTATTTTATCATTTTATTTTTTTAATTTTTTAATAGCAAGGGGTAAATGCTTTTGTGTTACTCTGTCCAACTGCATTGATTTTGCTGGTTAACATTTACATAATCTTTTATTTTACTTGCTCTGGGCACTCAAACAACAACAGTTTCAAAACACAATTGTAATTGCTCAATTACATTCAACAACTGGTAATTGTTTTTGAACAGTTTAACAATTTTTCTTTGCTCAATATACTTGTCTAATATCATTTTTTACTTATACAACTTAATATACATAAACTTTCGTTTTATCAACAAAATTGTTATGTTTAAAGCTACACAAGAGATTTCTTTGCTTCAGAGAATGCAATATATATATATATATATATATATATATATATATATATAGTAAAACTGCACATGTGACTGAATAGAAATGTTTCCCTTAACCTCCGTGCTAAGATGACAGAGCCAACACTGCTGGAATAAAAAGCACTCTTATGTGCTTGCCCTGTGGCCAGCTTTAAAGCCAAGTTTACAGCATGATAAGCCTGGAGCTTCAATTACCAATAATTTGTTTTTCAACCTAAAAATGGCTTGGATCCCACGAGAACTGTTTTATGTTGCAATCCTGCAATCCTGTCAGATAATAGGATCTTCTTCCTAAGAAGCAAGCAAAGACAAACTCCAGTTGGCTTTTTCCATGAAATTTTGCAATGATTTTTAGCACAGGTCTGGTTTTTACCCAAGGAAATCATTAGGACGAAGGCTGTCTTGTAATCTTACCAACTAGTTTATTGTCTCATTCATTCACTGAAAATTTTACTAAACAGGTACATTCCATTAAAAGGTGCAGTTGGTGCACTTACATGGCAGGATCAAATCATTTCTTACTTTCACAATGCAGTAAAGTTTAACATACAATGATTTTGGAAGAGGTATTCTTTGCAACCATAATATTTCTTATGAATGAGTTAAAATTTGTGACCTTTATTATCTAGTTTTGATGAGTTCCTGATTGTCACATACAAGGGATCTGTCAATTTAGCAAGCTGTGTAAAGTGTTAGTTGGTGTCTCTCAATCCTGATTAGATTTGAAGACTATTCACTATGATTTGATCAAATTGGGTTTGATTTGACTTCTTGGGACACATGTATTTAACGGGTAATGATTCAGAATAGAATCATGTGTGAAGAAATTCAGACCCCAATAAAAACTGACACATATGTCAGTTTTTGGATGTATAAAGCAGTTTTTGTAGAGTAGAATAATGGTAAAATCAGGACAACTACAAGGGTGCATATTATAGTAAATGTATTGCATACACTTAATTTATTCTGTAGAACTTGACAGCTTTCAAGTAGAATATTGTTAGATTTAGGTGCTAGAATTGTTTTACTAGTGGAAATTCCACATGTAGAATAAATATACTGCTGATAGAATATCCTACTAGTAGAATTAGTCTACTAATTAGACATAATAATTTGTTTTTAAGTTAGTAAATTAGACAAAATATTAATTCAACTTAAATTTTACCTAAATGTCACGTGTACAATGCATTTACACAGGCACAACATACAGCTCATTGAATCCAACTGTAGTGTACAGCTTCCCAAATCATGGCAAAAAGTAAACTAGCATAAATAGTGTAGACCACAATTCTTTGCTCATGCCTAGTCACTGACAAACACAAACATTGTTTATGTATATAACGTTTTATAATTTAGGGAGGATGTGCCATAAAAAAGCCTGCAGTCAAATTTGTAAGGCGCCTCTTAATGTTCCCCAGAGCACCCCAAATGATGGGCTTTGCTGAGGACAAGTCTCAGGTTGCAGCCATCAGACGCAATGGGACAGAAAGCTGTAGAGTAGCTGCAGAGTTAACTACCAAGGCAAGAATAAATGTGGCATAGGCTGGAGAGAATACATATTCTTTAGTGAACCCAGTTGATCCAGCAAACCTGGAATGGATTTCTGGGGGCCATTTCCGATTTGTTAGCAAATGTTTTTAATCCTGGACCATTTCTATTCCAGGATTCCTGGACCACCCAGGTTACTGATTAAGGTGTACATTCTCCAGCCTTGGAGAATTTTATTAAATTAGGCCCTACTGATTAAAGTGTTGCTATGCCTTTAAGTGCCTGGGCCATGGAAGCCATAATCTGATTGAATATTGATTATTTGTTATTGCCCTTTGCTTTGAAGTGTAAGTTTGTTTATAAATATCAATGTACTTGTACCCTTATCACACTGCAGCCAAGCAATAACAGAGAATGGAATAAACTGATAAGCTGTGTTGATATTGTTCCCGTTATTGAATTTTTTGAGTTTTTTTTTTTCAAAATAAAAACAAATAAAAAAGTAGTAAGTAGAATGAGTTTGACAGGTAAGCCTGAGAAAAATATTCACAGATAATCCTGGCCACAAATTAGCTATATCCACTTTGAGCCAGGATTGGTTTTCTCATCTACAATAATAAAATGGACCTACCAATTTACTGTCACAGAAGCAAGTTAGTTTTGGTCATTGAAGTGCCTCCATAAAGTATCTACTTCAACAGTTCGAGACATCATACAATGTTGATAAATGAGGATTGCCTTGACCCTGTCACACAGATCATACCAGTCCAGTTTTGTGCACCAGTTCACAAAAAGGACATTGTGGAATTGGAGAGAGTGCAGAGAAGGGCAACTAAACTAATAAAAGAAATCGAGGAACTCAGCTTTGAGGAGAGATTAGCTGAACTGAATCTATTCTCATTTGAAAAGAGACATTTAAGAGGGGGATACGATCACCCTGTATAAATATTTAAACGTTCCCTATAGAGAACGTGCGTCCAGAGGAAAAGAAGTTTAGGCTCTGGATAAGGAAGGGATTCTTCAATGTAAGGTCTGTGAAAATGTGGATTCGGCTCCCTCAGGAAGTAGCTGGATGCTTTTCTAGAAGCACAGAACATAACTGAGTATTAAGGATTTAAAGTAAAGATAACAGAGACTGTTGATCCAGGGAACATCCGATTGCCTCATGGAATCAGAAAGGATTTTTTTCCCCTGTTGAAGCAAATTTAATTGTAAGCAGCGTTTGTACACTTTCCTGGAGAGATGGGAAATGTGAAGTAAATGGAGGCCTTGTGGCAGAAGTGAATCATCATCTCTCTCTGCTCATCAGTAAATTGCATGCCGAACTCAGCTTCCCATTTAGCTCTAAAAGCTGGGACAGTGGGGATGTGGGTTGCTAAAAGTTTTTGGTATGCATAAGATAGCGTGCCCCTCAGAGAGCGTTTGGTGGAGGGTCTCAACGGGTAGTAAAGGTTGATTAAAATAAACTGGTCGTGGGAGTGATTAGATTAGATGTGAGAGCTGAAGAGAGCACCAGGGGGTCAGGGGAGGCAGTTCTTTATCAATTTGGAGGGAGGACAATGAAGCCCATTTTCCGTTCTGGAAAAAATGTATAGCTCTGAAAACACCTTTATCTCGCCAGGTCCAGAATATTGTATCAGATATGCTGGACGGAAATTCCGGGTTCCCCAATATTGGAGACAGGGGGATGGGTAGGTGGATATTTTCAAGGTGGCGTAAAAATTTGGAGATCACCTATGGGTCTCCCCAATCAATGGGTGCTGCAACATGGGAGACTTGGCAGCATCAGGGGCCCAGACTAAGGAGTCGATGGGGATTGTGACCAGGCAGTTTTCAAGCCTACCCATAGCTTGGAACAGTCATTGGTGCACCAATGTAAGAGTCTTGATATGTGCACTGCTTGATGATATATGACAGGGTCTGGGAATGCTATTCCTCCCTTAGCCTTAGGGAGCCTCAGAACCTTTACATTTATCCTCGAAGTTCCCAGATACCAGACAAATTTATTAAATTAGGAACGTAATTTATGCAGGATATGTCCTGGGATACGGATTGGGAGGGCCTGAAGTATATATAGCAATCTAGGCATCATATTCACTTTTAGTACATTGCACCTTCCAAACCAGGTGAGGGTCAGTTGTCTCCCATTTTTGGAGGCTTTTTTGAATTGGTAGCGGAAAAAATTCAGATCGACAATCTGTGATATATGTATAGGGATCTGGGTGCCCAAATATGAAATGGATGTAGTGGCCCATCTGAAAGGGAAGGCGGGCATTTATGCCTCCTTAGTGGATTGTGGGAGGGTAATGCTCAGGGCCTCAGATTTCTGCAGGTTAATTTTAAAGATGGAGAGATCTGCAAATTTGCGCAGTTCCAATAACAGATTAGGCAGGGATGTAACTGGAGAGGTAATAAAGAATAGCAATTCGTCGGCATAAGCCGCCACCATATGTTCGATCGGGCCAATCTTCAAAGCTCTAATTCAGCACAGTAATTTAGCAGGAAGACCAACATGCTCCAAGGTGGTGAGGAGAAAGGTCCAGTCAACCCAAACAAATTCTTTTTCCACGTCTGTGGAAAGAAGCAAGAGAGATGATTTACTGGAATAGGCGTGATGGATGATGTTTAGGGCACAAGTAGTATTATCTCTGGCCTCACGCATAGGCAGAAAACCACTTTGGTCGACATGGATAATACCATTCAGTACAGGGGTAAGTCTCCGGGCCAGAATGCTTGCAAACAATTTCAAATCATGATTAAGTAAGGATATTGGCAGATAACTAGCACACAACTGAAGATCTTTTGCAGTTTTATTAGGACAGAGACATGAGCGGACAGTGTATCTTCAGGGAAACGAATATCTTGGGACAGAGCATTCATTTCCGAGCCCAATTGTGGAGAAATTGTTTATAGTATGCTATCATAAGGCCGTCTGGGCCAGGTGCCTTCCCTGGGATTGTGCGCCTAACTGCCGACTGCAATTCAAGGAAAGTGGTCGGTTTGCTTAATAGTTCTGCTTCTGCTGGAGACATTGGAAAATCGGGCCATGAGGTAGGCTTGAATTTTATCCACCTTTTCAGAAGGGACCATGCCACGTTGGTTTATTGCAAATTATATAACTGACTGTCAAACTCATGGAACACCTAAGCAATGTCAGCTTTAGAGTTCACAACAGCACCGCCAGAAGTCTTAACACTCAGGATGAACATAGCCGCCTTTTTAGATTTGAGAACACGCGGCTGGAGCTTTGCCACAGTGATTAGCATGCTCATAATAAAAGGGTTTGCATTTGTTCAGTTGTGCCTTAGCTTTCTCTCTGTAGGAGTTAACCTGAGTACGTGTGGCAAAAATTTGGGCCTCCAGTTCTGCCATTTGGAGCCATTTGTGAACCATCTCTTGTTGATGTAGTTCTTGGAGTAAGGTTTCAAGGCACAATGACCTGGCCTTCTTTAACCTGCTACCCTGCTGGATAAACAAACCCCTAATGTAGCATTTGTGGGCTTCCCACACAAGGAATGAGTTGTCGGTAGACCCCTCATTGCTTGGGAAAAAGGTGGTAAGCTCTCCTTCAAACTTCTCTGAGTGACCAGGGGATTCAAGCAATGATTCATTGAGTCTTCATGATGTTGATATTAGGGATGGTAGTCTTTCTAGAAACCACAATAGACACTGGGGAATAGTCAGAAAAGGTTATGGAACCTATGCTTGAGTCAGTGATCTGAGGTATGACGCTATGAGATACCAAGAAAAAGTTAAGTCTAGAGTAGGTATCGTGCACAGGTGAAAAGAAGGTAAAATCTCTCGCCCCAGGATGTTGGATGCGCCATATGTCAACTAGCTGATTGTCGTGTAGTAGGGATTTAAGCTTTCTGTGAAAACTGTAGGGTAAATGAGCGCGGCCTTTTGAAACATCTAAAGATGGAGAGAGTGTAAGATTAAAATCTCCGCCAAAAAAAACAAAGCCTGCTTCAGGTTTAGCCAGCATCGTAAGCACTTGTTTCAGTAAGACCAGCTGGTTAGAGTTGGGTAGGTAGATATACACCAGCATGTATGGTTGCTCCAATACTTTGCCTTGAATTATGAGAAAACTCCCATCAGGGTCTGCTCTCAACATGGAGAGGGACCAGGGCAGGGATCCATCAATTAAAATACTTACTCCCTTTATTGAGGCGGAAGTGTGTCTCCTGGAGAAAGGCAACATTACACTTGGACTTCTTAAGAACATCTAATAGTATTAAGCGTTTGGTGGGGCAGTTTAGACCCCTAGTATTAGGTGATGTGAACGTGATCGACTTTGCGTAGTCCCCAGTCAGAAACCAAGGGAGGGGGGGGGGACTGGAGCTTGTGGCTCTAAGGCCTAGGAGTACTACAAAAGACTCCGTATCTTCGGAGGGGGGAAGAGTAGGGGATGGCGAGCAGAGCCACTGGCACACCTGTGGCAACTTAAAAAAACAATATTAAGGCATAGTTGGCACCGAGAGGCACCACTAATGTTTAAGACAAAACAAAACAAAACCAGAATGACATGAAAGGTCTTGGAGAGATAGCAGCAGTATAACCCTGAGAAAAGGCAGTGAGGACCGCCAAATTGTAAACAACCTGATCAACAAAGCACATCAAAGACCATACCTTGGGGACAGGAGGGCTGGACAAACAAAGCAGCATGAGTAGTGGGTCAGAATCTATTCAAAACATTAGACATTTTAAACAGTATTACATTAATAGAGGAAATGCAAAAAAGTCAAAATGAGATAATATAAAACTAAGTAATTTCACCAGAGAAAGTATTGCGCTAGCATAAAACTGAGAGATCAGCAAGCTCAATATACAGTAATGCAAACACATTACAGTATGTCTCAGTAGGCAGTGTAGGGGAGAATGAGTATCAACCTATTCCACTCATAGAATATGATTTGAGTGACATTCCCTGACCCAGGGTGGCTCAGTAAACGGTGGAATGCAGACAAAGTTCCGAGGAGAGTCTTGACTATGCAAAAATAATAAAGAGTATTGAGTATTTGTTGTAACATGCTTAGAAAGCAAAAGAAAAAAAAAATCAATACAATTAAGGCATATACATATATGTGGCCTAGTAGAAGAGAGAGAAATATACCATGAGAAGGAGCAGGATCACATACTACTACTGCGGACCACCCAGGTAGTGACAGTCAATGTTCTCAGGAGGTTCAGGTACAGTGGAATATGGACACTGTGTTGGCGAAGTGAAGGCAGAGGAAGTCCAGGCCTCCAATAGGTGGGACAATTTGCCAAAAACTAACAGTGACCATCTCTGGGTGAGTTGATGAAGTCGAGCCCATCCAATCCTTAAAAGCACTGTAAAATCCTTCACAGTTCATGCACAGATGGTATATCCCTGCGTGGGGAGCGGGGTGCCGTAGAGGGGCGCAATCTGTGCCTGTTTGAGTTGAGTGATCGCATTCTGCAGGGGGCTCCTGGAGGCTCCTCAACGGCATCCAACCAATCTGGAACAATAATGGGATCTGTGCCCAAAAAGGCAAAAAAAGAGAGGTAGTTGCGATGGGTCATGAAGTGAAAAAGTGGTGTTATCCTTGGTCACTTTCACGTGAAAATGGTGACCCCATCTGTAGCGGGCACCATGGGCGACTGATAGATCAAGCAAGGACTTCAACATACGCCTTATTTGTAATGTGCAGGAGGAGAGACTCGGGAAGTTTTAAATTCTGAGCCCATCAAAGTCCACAGGCCCTGATTGCCATGCTCTCTGGACAATCTGCTCTTTCAGTTTAAAAGATTGCACCCTGCATAAGAAATCTCCTGGGTGGTAATTCTGTCTGCCCACTCTATTTACCTGGTCCAAACTCTATGTTTTCCGCCACTGGCCACTCTAGTAAGATAATAAATATTCCGACAACAGTGCTCAAAAGATCAGGGCCCGCTGTGGCTTCAGGTATCCCTCTCAGCTTTAGGTTATTCCTGCGGCCCCTATTTTCTTGGTCCTCAAGACGTAAGGTTAGAGAAGAGACCACTGAGCTGAATTGCTGGTGAGATTGCTCCAGCACTGCAATTCTAGAGGAGACCTGAGTGGCAGAGTATTCCAATGTGGACACTCAGGTATCCACTATATTGACCTGCTGATGAAGAGCCTCCACTTCCCTTCACACCGAGGCTAGCTTTTACATGAAGCAGCGGCACTGTCTTGCAAGTAATTGCTCCCTCTGCAGCCGGTAAATCAGCGGGGAAATATTGCTTCAGACTCACCTGCTCGGAAGTCTTGCCGATGTTTTTCTGTTATTTCTGCCTGAACATCAGTGCTGAACCGTGGAAGGAGGAGAAAACCCAGTCAGATCAGCTGGAAAGCCACGGTATGCACAGAGCTCCTGGAAGTAGTGTGCTCACACCGCCATCGCGTAGCAACACCCCTCCCAAACTCCTTTCTAACTCTCAAGGTTCATAGAGATGGTGGTTCCTCAAAGTTTGGTGCGCCCTATTGTAGTTCAATAGTATACAACAGATCTCATGCCCATGTGATGTATAATTTTCCTGAATTCAGTTTAAAGTTTTTCATAAATTGTCAAAACTGTTAGAAAGTAAAATGTTATAAAAAAAATACTAACCAACATCTTTTCAACTCAACATGCTGTTAGTTCATTTTTAGCTACTAGACAAATTTTGGGATTTTTATTCTACAGATTTTCTACAGAATTATTACCTCTGCACTAAAAATTGCCATTCAGTTTCCCAATTAGGGTTTTACCTGAATGTACAGAATGAGTTTCCTGTAATCGTTTTGCTAGCTGCATCTATTTAACTGAGTTCTCTGCCCTGCAGCTCTTACTCACTTAGAAATGATTATCTGTATTTTAAATGCAAAGTTAATGTATGCAAGGAGGAGGACAATAAAAGGAGATTGTGCAATGAGGGTGAAAATAAACTTGGAAAGTTTAAAGTGGAATTTGCTTAATATACTGTTAATAGGAAAATGTAAAACATGAGCAACATACTACTTGTACTGTACTCAATGGTAGGATATTACCCGGGCGTTTTGTACTTGTAGAGAAAAGCAGATGTGTTTTTTTTAATTTAATCATTCCAAAGACAGGGTCATGTTTTTTTCCTCTTGTCCATCATGGACAAATATTTAAATAACAACTTCTTTATGATAATGAGTGCAAATAGAAACATGCTAAAAACACATTATTAATTTTATGCACAATACTGAGCAATATGTAAATGAAGGCTGTTATTTCTAGGAAACATAATAGTAAAATTGAAGAGAGAAAGTTTTGGAAATTGAAGAGAAAGAGAATATGATTCATTGGCTCAAAGGTTCACATAAACACTGTATGCTAAATATGTTAGCATAGGGAGCTATGAAACATGCCACATTTGCATAAGATGGATGAATCCTCATCAGATACTGGCCATGGATGTATTATTGTAATATTTTACCACTGATATGTTTGGAGGAGAACACAGGGCATGTAAAACTCTGATTTACTGATGACAGGCTTGATTTACCACCCTAATCAGCTTTGTAGATTTTCCTCTTAAAGGCTTTTAGATGGAAAAGTAGGTTTCCTTTATTGAAAATCAGAGAAAAAATCCTTCCCGTTGAGTTTCCACCCACATACCACCACTTGTTTACCTGAACATTGATCATGAAAAGTGTACAGAGGAAATTCATAAATAAATGTAAAGTTTGCATTGCTAAGGGAATTGCTAATGTACTTTTTAAGTATAGAGTTTTTTCTTTCAGTGCAACCAGGTATGTAGTCGTAAAAAAAGAAGAGGGGCAACGGTACTATACATGGCCAGTGTGTATGCGCATCATTGTTATGTAAACTCCTCATTCCCAAAAAAAGTAAGGGCATGACGTGCCCACGCATACCCGCCTCGCTACACCCTGAGTGCTACTGCCTTTGACCTTCTATGCTAAATATAGTGGTTATAGTCACTGCTTTGATCCATTCAACATACAGCCTGATTAACTAAGAATTAGTGCCTCTTACTTTGGCAATTATTCAAGTGCTAACTTTTCAGATCCACCTAAATTTGTTTACCACAGTGCATGTATAACTTAGAAGTGTAAAAGTATAAAATTTGTTTTGTGGTAACTAAGTAATGTTTGCGTTGTGAAAGTTTTGTGATTTAATGAATCAGTTTCAGATGTGGGTCTAAAGTTAAACATTCTGAAATAAGTCATAGGTTTCTAATTGTAAATACGATGGAGTAGTTTGATGGAAGATGCAGATACCAATGCTGGATTGTTTCTATTTATTACCATAGCCATAAGTCAAATACATATGTAGAATGATCAAGCAAAAAAAAAAAAACATAATCTGTGGCATCAGGTTCTAATCAACCATAAAAACAATATTCAATAAACATAATTGATACAAAGAAAAAGATTCCTAACATGTTTTGCAGATATACTGCAAAGAGAGAGAGTGTTGAGGGATATGTGTAGGCTGTATGATAAACCAATGCATAAAGTCCTTTGCATAAAGGAGAACTTAACCATTCCCCAATAATATTATCATACACCATCTCAGCAAAACAAACATATAAAGATTATAATTAAATCCCCTTGATAATCATAAACGAATCAACACCATAGGCAGACTAGTATCCAATAAGTTTCATGTTGCAGTCAGTGGACATCTTAATAGGGCAAGTGTCATCAAAGTTTCCTACATGCAAAGAGGAAAAAAGGAGAGCTAAAATTACTATAATATTATGTTTGTCCCTTAAATGGCAGTTACTCGATATCTCAGTTAGCTTACCTTGCATGTGTTGGGATGAATGAACTCCTGCACGCCTGCGCGGGACTTATCCTGGAACCAGAAATCAAGATGGCTGAAGATCGTCCATAAGAGGAAGAAGAGAAGGGAGATAGCGATTCCCTGCACTGGAATGCAGGTAGGTGAGTCGCATGGATTTAGTTATGCTTCAAACAAATACATTAGCTAAAATTAAAAAATACTAAAGATATTTTTACCATAAAAAAGTTACCTCCTCCATGATGTTCAAGCAATGTCCCCGTCCATGTGAATTATCAAAAACATCCACAGTCCAGTATAGATCTTCTGTTCCTCCAACAACGGATTGAGCAGCCCTGATTTATTTATGTACCTTCTCTCCTTGGCCAGTTGTTGTTTAACATATTACAAATATGAAACTAATTTGAAACGAATAAGAATTTCCTAACTTCAACTCTGTAAATTCTAATATCAGAATAAATGTGACCCTGACTAACACCTGCAGCATGAGTGTGTTCAAAGTTGTTAGAAAACCTGTGCACTGTGCAAAAAGTGAGAACTACTGATAGCTAGTACCAATTACTTGAAATCTGCAAATGTTTTGTCTGTACTTCGGATGAATGATAATCATGGCATTTAGGCATTGAGTAGTCTCCATAAACTCTGTCTCTATGACAATGAGCAATACACTGGGGAACACATTTTTTTGTTGTTAGGTCCAGAAATGACCTCAGTTTTTTGCCATCACATCCAATAACCCTGTACCCTGTATTTTTGTTAAAAAACATACACATTTTACATACAATGAAAAAATAATGAAATAATAACTTGAATGTACTGTTCATTTAAATTTCTTTTGTTCATACATAGGATTTATTGTTACTCTATGACTTTTTTTTTACAGTAAAACATTTGAAAATTAATTGGGTAAGCAGGTAAGGTTAAAATTTATACTTATAGCATTTCCTGGAGTGTTCAGTGTTAGGACAATCCTGCCAGATGCTCCAACAATAGTCAGCAATCATATGTACATTCCATCTACCCTGATACTGTTCTTCCATGACCTTCAAATCTTGGTGGAATCGTTCACCTTGGTCATCACTGACTGCACCAAGGTTTTCCGGGAAGTTAGTGTCACGGTGTGGTGTTAGTGTCAGGATGGTGGATCCTCTGTGTCATCAGCTCAGTTGGTAAAGACGTGCAAAGGGCGCAGAGTCTTAGCAGCCGCCCGGTCTTCACCAGAGCCTCTAGAGGTGAGGGTGTTGCACTGTGGGCAACTGACAGGTTGCGGCCCCTGTGCACGCAGAGGCCAGTGACTGCTGACAGGCGGGAACAAGACATGGTACTTGAACGAGGAACAAAAAGTAGTCAGGCAAGCCAGAGGTCAGGGCAGGCAGCGATCGGGAGTAGTCGAGGTCAGGCCAGTAGTCAGGGCAGGCAGCAATCAGGAGTAGTCAAGGTCAATCCGAGGTTGGTACACAAAGAATCAGGAGCAAGAGAATCAACAAACAGGAACCTGGAAGCAGAGCCAAAGGAACTCCTTGTTCAGGCAACTTCCTGTTGCCCTTCACTTCCTTTTAGGTACAGGTCATGTGATGAATGGAGCCATGTGACCTGCTGCATCCTAGCCTACCACCAGAGAAGGTCCTAGAGGCTAGAGGTTGGTGGTGCTCACATCTCCACCAGCAGGGGGAGCGCATCTGTGAAACACTCCAGTCCTCTGGGGTAGTGTAGCAGCTGACTGACCTGGACCAGGAAGTGAGCTGCGGAGATGATGCTTTAGCAGAGCTGGTGCTGGCAGCAGGGGAGTGAGAGGTGGGTGGCACTGAAGGAGGCACACATCCCCTGGACCTGCAGGGATCTGTGACAGTTGGAAAGATGGCTATGCAGAAAATGCACCTTGATGCTCATATTGCAACCAAGCATTTTGTAGCTCTCCAAGAATTTCTGGACAATTTCTGTGTAATTATTTGCTCGTGTGTTTCCAAGAAAGTCCTTGACAATGGCTTTGAATGATAACCAAGCTTTCTTTTCAACTTCTGACATTGTCCTGATGAAATGTTCATCTTTGATGAGCTGCCGAATCTCTGGACCATCAAACACACCGGCCTTTACTTTTTCAAATGACAGGCTAGGAAATGCCAAAATGACGTACTTGAAACAGTCTCCTTCAGTTGGGAAAGCTTTAACGAACTGCTTCATCCGACCCAGTTTCATGTGCAGAGGCGGGAATATAATATTCTTTCTATCAACAAGTGGCTAATGTAGAATGTTTGGATCACCTGGTTTTAGGGCAGATCTTGGAGGCCAATTCCTTTCCACCCAATACCTCTCATGAGCTCTGCTGTCCCACTTGCACAGATAACAGAAATACTTGGTGTATACATGTTGTTGACCAAGAAGGAAGCATAACATTTTAAGGTCAACACAGATGACCTAATTGTGTTGGTGATATTGCAATAACTCAATGCCTCTCTTTATTTATGTCTGTAAATACTTCACAAAGAAAAACTGAATGGCCAATTGGGACTGACCCAAATATATTGCCATTGTGAAGGAGGACACACTTTAAGCTCCGCTTTGAGCTATCAATAAATAGTCACCATTCAGTTGAATTATAGATTGGAATTCCCAATTCCTCCATTAAACCAGGTATGTTATGGCAATACACAAAGCCACTGTCAGTTCTAAAGTACTGCAGAAATGTAATTTCTCTGGTTAGAAAGTACAATACCTTTGTTCCTTTTTCAAGTAAGTTTTTCTCACGCAGTCTTGATGCTAGGAGTTCTGTGATAGTCCCAAATCACGTGCCAAATCACTACACTAATGCTGATCAAATCCCCTACGAACAGCGTTCTCTTTAATTTCAAACTCTTCATCATTGTTGTCACCTAGTTCATCACCATAATCATGTTCTTCAAGAGAGAGTAGTGTAACACAAACTGGCACTGGGATTTCATCTGAATGAGCCACTGGGCGTATAGCCAATGGTAGGATACTCTATGTTACATTTATTTTTCCTGTTATATTCTGAAGTTTTCACTATACAAAAGTAACAGTCACTGAAATAATCTCCTGGCTCTCACCAAACCATGGATATACTAAATGGCATCTTACCATGTTTTCCCTTTGACTGGGAATGGTGAAACTGTCACAGATATAACAAAATGAATAAGGGTTGTTTAGGGACCTACGAGTGAAATAGAGATACAGCAGAGCCAGACATGATCTGGAAGAAAGGAAATAGGAATGTAAGTAGAAAAATACATTTTGCTTATTCACTACTTAAAGCAGTGCACAATCTCTGACCACACTGTCTTGCGTGTAAATGAATATACAAATCCACGCTACAAATCCACAACAAAAGTCAACAAAAATGTGTTCAAAATTGTTTCTCAGTGCTATTTTTGTAAGTAAAAAAAGCGTAAATTCATTTCTGTTTTTTTTCCTAGTGTATAATATGTATAGGCCACAATTAAAATAGAGTTAGCTAATTAAATGATACAATATACTAAATATAGCAGGTAACTTGCAGCTGAGCTTTATTGTAATGTTCTTATACAGGTAACCTTCACCAACTTTTTGTAAGGATTTGTAAGGATTTTTTTCCACTCTCAAATGACAAATGACTCTACAATGCAATTGCTTTAAAATTAAACCTTGAAGAACCAATTTCATCTCCATCTCGAGATATTTTAATATTTGGTAGATATAGGTGGGCTGTTTTCATAAAGCCGGACAATGGTGCCAAACTTCCTTCAGCAGATTTGCCATAATTGTTTGGCTCTATGATAACAGTAATAGCAGTATTAGATGTTGGACAAAAATTGGATAATGAGGAGGGGGATATTTTTCCACTGGGTCCCTGAGATTTTCCAGAGCAAAACAGCCTGGCCTTTAATTTAGCCTACTATGGCGAATATAATAAATTCATATGAAAGCATATGCTACATTTTAACATCTCTTACATTAAAACAGGCAAATGATTTAAAACTATTTTAAATATTATATTTTTAATATTACAAACTTTCATGCGGTGTATTTCATATGCTTTTTATAATTTTCTCAATTAATTTGCCTAAATACACACTTTATGAATTAGAGACATTCTCAATTCCTCATTCATAATTTTTCATAACAGCAGATTAAACAATTTTACACACAATATGATGAAGGAAATAGTCCCAAAATAGCACATGTAACAAAGAATAGAGAGCACTCTTGGATAAACATCAAAGCAATAAAATAAAATCTATAATATAACACATAAACAAACATAACTGCTGCAATTACAATGCCTTTCACAGAACACAAGCTGTTTTTATTATCATCTCACACAGACTATAAAAGCACATGAAATCAAAATATATTTTGCATGCATTTATATCCTGAGTTTATGACCATTTCAAACCATGCAGATGTTTCTGAATGCAGGAATCCAGACTCTGCAAATGTGCTGTTATTTAGAGTAGCATTCATTCCCTATGAATGGATCACAGATTGCATTGCATCTACAGTAACAACATATCCCACAGTGCTACACAGTCAAGCAACAGAAATGAGAATACTAATAAGTGTTACGCTTCACTACAGCGATTGAGATGTTTGTAAATATATTTTTAATGGTAGAATTTTTTTTTCCAGCATCAAATTATGCACAATATTTCGAACCCACTAATATATATACATATATATATATATATATATATATATATATATATTATATATATATATATATATGTAGTTCTTTTTCTCTTTCAAAGACAGATTTTATTTATTTCATTGCAAAGATTAATGTAAATGTAAACAGACTCTTACAATTTCTGGCCTCCCGGATTTACATGTAAACACTCACCAGCCACTTTATTATGTACACAGTGTTAGTATCAGGTTGGACCCCCTTTTGACTTCAGAACTGCCATACTTTTTCACCAAGGTCTTCCTAGAAGATTTGGGGAAATATTGACCTACTAATATCACAGACTTGTCAGTTGCACATCCATGCTGCAAACCTCCTGTTCTACGACATCCAAAAGGTTATCTAATGGATAATGATCTGATAATTGTGGTGGCTATATGAGTACAGGGATGATCTGAGCTTTGTGACATGGCGACCTAACCTACTGGAATTTGCCATCAAAAGATCGGTACACTGTGGTCAGAAAGGGGTGGATATGGCCAGCAACAATAGTAAGGTAGGCTGTGGCATTTAAACATTGATCATTTGGTACTATGGGGCCCAAAGTATGCCAAGAAAATATCCTGCACACAGTTACACTACCACCAGCATGGTACAAGGCATGATGGATACATGCTTTTATGTTGTCGACACCAAATTCTGACCCTATTAAAAAAGCAAAACCAAAAGATTTGCAGTCAGTCAAATTAATAAAACAATAAAACCAATACAATTAATTCAAAATGTACTTAAAAGACAATAGTCTATTAACACAAATCATTCACTAAATAAAATTAAAGTTTTTTTTAACCTAAGCTTTTAATATAGGATAGCATTTGAAACTTGCATATATAATAGATCACTTTTATTTTGTGCTGTGGCCATAACATCAAATAATATATCTCTACAGTCTGTAGGGAGACCAGTGGTCTGTGAAATGAAGAGTAGATTATGCTGGAAATAACAATTGATTTTAGTTTTCTTTTTCAGAAATAAACTTCAGGTATAGCTGAAGTTAGTTACTGTTTGTAGCACGCTGGTTTCAGTAAATCAATGAATTCTATCTAAAAACCTGTAGCAGTGTGAACAATTTCTTTAATTTTTAAATACTTCCTTTCTGTGCCACAAAAGTAATACAGTATTGTTAACCTTTGTCAGCTGTTTTAAACATTTAAAGCTAAAGGTTCGGTTTAAGAGAAGGCACCAAAATATGCCATTGGTTTCTTTATGCGCAAAATAAACCTCCTTTGTACTGTATGTATATCTCTTTTAGTTTAATTTTGTTAACAAAAGTCTGACTTCTATCCCTAAATTCTCATAAAAGCTTTAACCTGTTAATGTAATGTCAAAAGTCATGAATAATATTTTAGGTTTAAACTTTCGCTTAGATACTTTCTATTATAAGGAGATAAGTACTGTTACTGTCAGCAAATTATGCCCCTCTGTAGTCTTCACTTCACATGAGCTTTCATTGGAAACCACCAAGTGATCATTACAACACACATTACAAGGGCATGGTTGACAATTTCAAAGTTTCATCTGAAAATCTACAGACACCATTGCTTTGCTGTAGAGTGTCAGGACTTTTTTTTCAAGGCTGGCACCAGAAGCACTAGTCTATGAGTGATCTCCTGCCCGACATTTAAATCAAAGGTCCGGCAGAGCAGGAGAGAGAGTTCTGCTGGATTTTTAATGTAACTGTCGGGCAGGAGATCACTCTGCATGACAAGTGCTGCTGGTGTTGGCTGCTTAGAAAGGAACTAGAAACTTGGAATGTTAACTATCTGAGATCTGGTCTGACATTACTATTTTTTTCATTGTCTGCCCAGAGGCAAACAATGACAACTGTCATCATCCGGATCCCAAAACAGAGTTGGGCTCCTTTCATTATGTCGAGCCAATCATACAACCAATCTTACTACTTTTCCAGCTTATATTTCAGCTTTTGTAACTTTGGCCCTCCTTATGTAGCAAATCATTGTTTTTTTTTACTATTATAGATGTGGTTTTTCAGTGGTAACTTATTAGTTGCATCAAGGCTCTTTTCCATCATAAACTGTTCAGTAAACGGTTTCTGTGATCCCTTTGCCACTACTAGGAGAGAAGCAAAAGTGCTGCTTTTAAGACAATGGGTATTATTGTGTTAATAATTAACCAGACCTGCACCCTTTTTAATTTTTATGCATCTCTAAAATTCTTCTAAGGGCTTGAAAAATGCTTCTTTATCCTATAGAATATGCATTTTTTTTAGAAGAGCAGTCTTTGTCACCATCCAAACTTTGTGTGCCTTTTTAATAGGGCTGGTTACCTTATTTCATCTAATTGTCATTACCAGTTCATTGTGACATTTCTGGTCTGCATACTTTTTCTGGTCCATTCAGAAAATAATGAAGACAGAAACAACTAGCTTTTTTAGAAGGAGGTCAGCATTAGAAGCTTCTACATCATTTGTTCAATAGACATGACAATGTTCAGTAGAACCATATTTATTAAAAAGATATAGAAAAGAATTTAAATACTTTTTGAGAAACGTGTGTCCAAAAACTCATGCAATTTAGAAGGTTTCACAACACCTTAGGGTAAATTTGTCGGTTTGTTTCAGACATTTGGACAGTTCCCAGCCAGATCCAGGGAGTTGTTCCAAAGCATAAAGCCAAATAATGAGTGAAAGAAATCAAAATTTGCACTTTTGTCCTGGCATCTCACAGCAACATCAGTAATCAATAATTGTCATTTGAAATTCTCAGCAAAACAAACTTAACAAAATGTATGTAACTGAAAAATGAGTTTCCGTGCTTGGCTTTTTTCACATTTCAAATAAGATTCTATCAATTGATCCTAATCAATTGTGAGCACATTTTCTGTACAGTTCAGCAATTTGCTCCCACTGCTAATTCATTTGGTTTCAACATTATTTTAGTGAATGATTCTCATATCAATTACTGTCACAGCTCCTCAGGGCCAAGTGGTGGACCCACTGTTTCACTTACCCAGTGGGTGTAGACGTACACGGGGCGCAGGGTCTAAGAAGTGGCTCAGTCTTCTCCAGAGCCTCTAGAGGTAAGGTTGTTGTGCGGCAAGCTACTGCCAGATTGCCGGTCCCCGTGCCCGCTGGGGCAGGTGACTGCTAACAAGCAGGAACCAAAATGTTGCAAACAAAAGTCATCAGGAAACAAGCTTGGGTCGGTACACGGATAACACTGGAACAGTATGCAGGAACTGGAGCAGTAGAAATCTGGGAGTAGTACCACAAGGAACTCCTTTGTCCAGGCAACTTCCTGTTGCCAGGTCACTTCCTTAAAAAGGGGATGTCAGGTGATAGGTGTAGGTCATGTGAGCCGCAGACACCAATCCCACCAGCAGAGGGAGTGCTGGTGATGAGATGCAAGCAGATGGAGTGTGTCTGTGGAATACCCTGGTTCTCTGAGGCAGGGGAGCAGCTGACAGAGAATCACTTGATCTAGACCAGGAAGTGTGCAGAGAGTTGGATCCAGAGGCAGAAATGGTGCTGGCAGCAGGGCACAGATGACCTAGACCTGTGGGGATCTGTGACAATCATATTTTATATCCATATTTCAAGCTGCATGTTGTTGTGAATGGAGCAAGTTTGTCTGTAGGTGCTTTCTGGGAAAGTAAGGAATCCATTGGGGAGCACAAAAGTGTAAGGGTATTTTATGTTATTTGTTATTTTATGTTATTTTATGTTATCATGTGTTCTTAGTTGCTGCCAGTCTAGGCACATTATCTCTACGCTATCAACAACTCTGTGCTTTGACACATGAATTTACATGCTTTAAGCAAAAAAAAGGGACACTAGAGTGAAATAATTTGACTGACCAAAGTTTTAGAATCACTTTAAAAAAAAAAAAATTATAGTTAGATACAAAAGCTGATAAAAGTAACACTCTTCTACGTCTGGCTGTTAGTTTACCTTTTAGTTATTGACCTGGAAAATCCTTTTTTTCATACTTCTAGATCAGTGACATATAACATACAAAAATGTTGAAACCAAGCAAAACAATTCTCACCATTCAGTTGCTCAGTAAAAACTGTCTTGGATTAATGATGTGATTTTCTCAGACTTATCTCTCATTCAAGAATATCACAAACCATTTTCCAGACTTCTACAAACAAATGTGTTTGTGCCAAAGCTAAAGTGACCTGAAAGACAAGTCTTTCCTCCTGGGTCATTGTAATCCACTGTCATTTAAATCCCCTAATTAATGTACAATGCTGTGTAACACCTGTAAAAAGTATATTAATAATAATTATAATAATAATAATATATATTTTTTTACAATTTTCATGAAAACAAAGCTTTGCTTTAACATAACACCATAATCAAACCCAAACTGAAAATGTAATCTTTAAATCGCCTTTAGAGTAAAAAGCCCGTCCTGTCCATGACTGGCTCTGAGAACACCAGTTCCTGATTAAGCAAAAGCAGAGGTCATGCAATTGATATTTTTTGTTTTATCACAAAAAATAAGAAATAAAGAATACATATATATATATATATATATATATATATATTATATATTATATATATATTATAAATTATAATTATAAACTATACAATTATAATTATAAATGATATATATATATATATATATATATATATATATATATATATATATTTAAATATTGAAACCATCAACGGTTTTCTTCGTAAATATATTTCTAATGTTGCTATTGACATGAAATCATGAAACCAAATGTTTCCACCAAATGTTGGTACTAACCCATGTATCTCACACACACAAAGAAATCAAAACAAATAAGTCCATAAATTATGTGTAATAAAGTAGAATAGCACAAGGAATAAGTATTGAACATGCTTACTGAAATGTTTTTGATACTTTAATAAGCCTTTGTTGGTAATAACAGCTTTAAGACCCCTTCTGTATGCATTGCTTGGGTGTGATTTTGGCCCATTCTTCCACACAAACTGTCTTTAAATCTTGAAGGTTCCAGGAGCCTCTTCTATGAACTCTAATCTTCAGTTCTTTCCAAAGTTTTACAGTTAGATTCAGGTTGGGTGATTGACTGGGCCATTCTACCAGCTTTATTTACTTTCTGTGAAACCAATTGAGAGTTTCCTTGGCTGTGAGTTTCAGATAATTGTCTGAAAAGTCCACCCTTGTTTTATCTTTAGCATTCCGGTAGATGGCAGCAGATTCTTACCAAGAATGCCTTGGTACATTTCTCCATTCATCCTTTCTTCAATTATGTAAAGTCTGCCAATACCATATGCTGTGAAACTGTCCCACACCACAATGTTCCCACCTCCAAACTCCGCTGATGGTACGGTATGGTGTTTTTTGGGTGATGTGCAGTGCCAATCCTCCTCCAAACGTGTGTGCAATGACATCCAAAAAGAATCTTGTGCGGCGAGCGTGCATAAAGGCTATACCAGTTTAGTGCATTACCTATTGTTTTCTTTAAAACAACTGTACCTGCTCATTCCAGGTCCTTCTGAAGCCTCTGGCGAGTGATTATTGACAACTCTTCTGATGGCTACTCTGCCAGAAATGCAAAGAGCACCTGCTCGTGGCCGGTTTAGGGTGAAATTATGTTCTTTCCACTTCAGAATTATGGCCCTAACGGTGCTCACTGGAACATTCAGAAGCTTAGAAATACATCTGTAACCAATGCCATGAGTAATTTTTACAACAACAAGGTTGCAAAGGTTGTGAGTGAGCTGTTTATTTTTACCCATCATGAGATGCTTCTTGTGTGATAATCAGTTGGTAATTATAAATCTTTTCATAGGCCATGAATTAGGACTAAACCAGTTGATAAGAGAGTCTCCACTGGATTCAATTTTCGAGAACATAAAGGTTAGTTAATAGCTTCAATGCCGTTGACATCTAGGAATTTCCTACACACTTTGGCCACATGAGGTTGGAAATTGTCCTGCACCAGGAGGTACTCAGCCCCACTATGTCAGCCTGCACCAGGAGGTACTCAGCCCCACTATGTCAGTATGACAATAGGTATGGGTCCCTATACCTAACAACAATCAGGGTTTCATTGGCTAGAACATGGAAGACCGGTAAATGCACCCTAGATGATCTCTGACCCACTTGCAAATCAGTCATACTGAATGCTGTGGCAGACAGTATAGCATTCACCATAGCATCTCCAGACACATTGCTCCCCTCTTCCTAGGTCATTGTTTGTATCTCACCATTATTTGAAAATGTTAATTAATGTACAATACTGTATAATATGTGTACAAGCTTATTTAGGATAATAATATTAATAATGTTATATATATATATATATATATATATATATATATATATATATATATATATATATTATTAGTTTATTAGATATTATTCAAAAACTGAAAAGGTAAGCTTTAAATCACCCTCAGAGTACAAAAACTTTCCTGTCCATGACTGCTTCTGACTGTTCCTGAGTAAGCAAAGGTACAGGTCAGGCAGTTTCCATTTATTGTTTTATTACAGGAATGTTGCTTTTTGCCTTGCTAAAAAATAAAGAGTAAAATTGCACACAAGAGGATTATGTAAAATGCTGCTCTAGACAAGAAGAACATGTTCAAATGTGTATATGTAAAAATATATATATTTATTTATATATATATTACCACTCAAATTAAAGGGAACATGTTCTTTCAGAATCTTCTGGGTCCATATGTTTAAGTGGCAGTAATTCAGTAACTTATTCCTACCAGGGAATGTTTTAGGAAATGTCAGAAATGTCAGGCTCTGATTTAATAAAGCTCTCCAAGGCTGTTGAGGATACACCTTCATCAGTGAAGCTAACCTGAAATGGATCTGGTCCAGGATTGAAAAAAATTGCCAACAAATAGCAAATGACTTTGAAGAAATCCATTCCAGGTTTTCTAGATCACCCCAGCCCATAATGTGAAGGTTAGTCAATGGCTCCAATGCCGTTGTCATTTATGACCAAGCTACACACTTTGGCCACATAAGGTTCGGCATTGTCCTGCACCAGGAGGAACTCAGGTCCCACTATCTCAGTATAAGGTATGACAATGGGTATGGGGATTACATCCCTGTACCTAACAGCAATTAGGGTTCCATTCCTAGTTTACTGGTCCCGCATGCCACTCTCATGAAGCTTATCTCAGTTTAATCAGAAATATGCACATGACTAGTTGTTACCACCCTGCTCACAGTTCCTCTGTTTAGCAGCTTATTGCATCTTCAGTTTCTCTTTAGTCATATGCACTTGTTCCATCACTGCATCCCCAACACACTGTGCATTGTGATTAGAGCGTATGTCCTGCAGCCAATGATTAGTTCCTAGTCTGGATCCTATCCCACTAGGAACTGGCTGCTAGTATTTAGACCTTTTTAGCTTTTTATCTGCCACTCGCTCAATGATATTCTGCCTGTTTAATTTGGATACCAACTTCGGTTTGATCCTAACACTGCTTTCTAGTTCACTGTTGCTCAGACCTTGGCCTATTCTGATGATAATTATTACCCTGCTGCCTTCCGAGACTTTAGACCATCTTGAACACGAGTATTGTCTGCCGCCTGTCTGGCCCTGGTACCTGGTATTATTATGAATAGTATTTTTATTAAAATGTATTTAAAAAGTGCCAACATGCCAACAGTATTACATAGAGCTGTACAATAAATATCGGTTGCAAATGACAGACAGATACAATGCACACAGGAGGAGGAGAGGACATTGGCTGTCACTAGAAGAAAGCCATCTGTTTCCTAATAATCTCCCAGCAGCAAAGCAGTTAGCTGGCCACTAGGATTACCAGTCCCTTTGTATGTTGCTCTGGTGAAGACCAAGAGACAGGCTTTATGCTTCGTGCCCAAACTGTAGCTCAATGGAGGTTATCGCGTAGGACTCTGGAAGTGCTCCACCTGTTCTTTCTCTCACAAAGATGCAGATACCAGTCCTGCTGCTGTGTTGTTGCCATTTTACACCTCTGTCCAGGTTTTCTTGTGTAAAGGCCCATTTCCTGGGTCTCAGCGCTCTTAAGACTGTGGTGGGAGACATGGAAAACCTTCATGCGATGGCACATATGGATCCCGGAGGATCTAAACTAACTAACAGCCTAAGTGAGCTGTGAGTACTGCCTCATGCTAATTGTACAAGTAGTGGCAAGGGCACATACAAAATGCAAGACTAATAAAAAAAAAAAGTCTGAAAGAATAAAGAAAAAGAAATTGTCTGTGTTAAAACTATTTCTTGTTTTGCGGTTGGCTTGCTGTTTTTGTCTTGCACTCCCCTTCTTTACTGTATAGTGGAGTAGTGTCACTTATGACATGGGTAGACACATTTTTGCTGACTGATTATTCAGAATTTATATTGATATTTCATGTGTTTCAACAACATCTTATGACTGAATGTACAGTTATGTAACTTGTTTTATTCATATAGTTTTGATAGACATTCTCTGTAAAGTCCAATTTTTGAGAATTTGCAGAATCTAGATCAGACTAACACTGTTGTGTTTGGGGAGAAAAGGTTACTGGATATAAAAAAAGCTAAACACTTATAAATATTTATTATTTATGTAAAATTACCCTTGTTAAATTTGCAGTTTTTTAGCCTATTTTAGCTTTTGGTTCTAACCTGTTGTAGTTGCTACATATTTGTGCCACAAACTTGTTTAATAGGATTTTTTTTTTGTTTTCTGTGGCTCATATGAGTGATCTTTATCTGACTTACTGGCCCAAAGGATACATTGTAACCAGGAAAGGATACAAGAACACAGAATAGATACACAAAAAGAAATTGAAAAAAAAAAAACATTTATAACATGTCCTTAACTGTGTATGTTTTTTAAACTCATCCTTTACTTACTGGACCTGATTTAATAAATCTCTCCAAAGCTGGAGAGGATAAACTTTCATCAGTGAGGCTGGGTGATCCAGAAAACCGGGAATTGATCTGGTCCAGAATTCAAAACATTTGGTAACAAATAGCAAATGACTTTTAAGAAATCCGTTACAGATTTACTGATGAAATTGTATCCTCTCCAACCTTGGAGAGCCTTAATAAATCAGGCCCACCGTTCTAGTAATATATTGTCCCTGAGACTGGAAGTAAAGAGAAATTTTCTTGACACAAAATAATGTTTAAGCAGGGGCTACTATCATAAATGCTACCCCATATAACTATAATGTTTTCTTTTTGTATGTGTGGGGTTTCTTCCTAATATACAAGTGTACTATAGTTGCTAAATTCACATCTTAAATGGACCCTTCAGGTGACCATGGTAGTTTATGCCTTTTATTGCCTATTATTGACATTTAGCGGCGTACCTAGGATAGTTATCACCCGAGGCTGAATATGCTTTAACACTTCCCACACACAGGCTTCTCTATATGTCTCAATTATTCTCAGTAAGTGTGAAATGAAACTAATACCAATAATATGTAAAACAAATTTGGAGAATGGAAATATTTTATTTATATAAATGTTTTAAATATAATCATGTTGATAGAAACAACAAAATTAAAGGTTTTATAGTGTGTGACAAAAAAGGGGGAAACATCTGCAAGCTGAATTTAAATAATTCCAAGGTTTCATTAGTGATTGAGCACCACTGGGGAAACCTAAGGATAATTGCAGCCTGTTTTGATAGTGGCAGACCTACAGGAGACCTAAATTAAAGTAAAATATACTTCTAAACAGCCTTTAAATGTTGTAGGCAAAACTGCCTATCTTTACAACACGAGTTCCAAATGAACAACTGTATGTAATACACAAGTCAAATTTTACAATACACAGGGCGCAAACAGGCAATGATTGCAATATATTGCCAGAAAACAAGCCATTGTAACAATATATTCATAACAAATAGACAAACAGAACAATGGGCTCTATTAATATTAATAAATTAATTAATTAATAAAACAGGGAATCAGACATTTGTTCAAACAGTCCTTTAAACGTCCAGGTCCATGTGTTTCAATGGCAGTTTTTGATTCCCACTAGAGAATGTTTGATGGAATGTCAGATTACCAGTTTAATAAATAGCTATGGTAAGTTGTGACTTTATGGAGCTACCACATAAACAAACAGCAAACCCCTCTATCCTAGCAAAGTCCATACTAGCAACAAAACCCATACAATATGGAAGTAACTGTTGTGATGTTTAAATGATATTGATGATAAATTAGATGAATCTTTGCTTTGCATGTAATTGTTCAGATCAGTGAGTAAGCTAAATATCTGCTTTAAGATTAAAATTTAGGATTAAAAAGGCAACATGGTGGCTCAGAAGTCATCACTCTGGCCTTTGCAGGTCCCAGGTTCAAATCCTCGCCAAGTTGGCTTCCTTTCAAAATTCACCTTAGACTGTAATAAAGACATATGACTAAGACATGACATTGGATTGTGAACCCCCTTGAGGGACAGCTGGTGATATGACTATGGACTTCGTACAGCGCTGCATAAATATGTCGGTGCTATAAAATACTGTGTAATGATAAGATTCTGAACAGCTATTTTAACACAAAAGTATATAGCAAATGCTGAAAACTTCTTATACAAACCTATAATAACAGTACCCAGAGACAATCCTCTGATAGATGAACCTGGCATAACACAATATATTTATTGGTTTATTTGTAATATTGTAATATTAGTAGCCTAACTCGAGTATTGTACCTATGCGCGGGACTTTACAAATCCTGTGCACACTTCCTGGTATATGCACAACGCCCATATAAGGAGGGAGATGTCATTTATACAGCCTCCAATCGGCTGCATACTCTGCACAGATCGTTCATCACCCAACTATGTTCTGCAACCAGCCTTGAATCAGAGTAAGTATATGTTAGGCACCTCTTTCACTAAGGAACTATTTCTCTTGGACATCACCTTACAAATTGTTATTTCTTTTTACTCATTTTAGTTTTTGCCAGATTGATACTTTATGATATTTGAAGCCTAATAACTTTTAAAAAGTATGCATTAGAGCCTACTGCTGTTTCTTGTGTCATCAAGGATTTGCCATGTGTAACCCTCCCTTGTTCTTTACACTGAATATACTATATAACTGTACATCAACTCATTTTGGAATATTGAATCTTAGAAATCCATTTTGGAACGTCAATATTCACACATTGAGTAATCTTATCCTATGCATGAACTACTATGGTGAAACAGAATATTTATCTTAATCTTTTTAGCCATCTGTACACAAGCTCCTATACACTTAACATCTATATTCACTCAAAGGAATGATACACTTTAAATATATTTTTTCTGTTATACCCTAGAACTTTTTATATCAATGTGTAAATTTGTTGCACTTTGGATGCAATTACATATGTATTTCTAATACCTCTAAAATTATGTACCCCTAAGGCTGAGCTATTTGATTCCAACCTCTTGTTATGACATTGTTTCTTTTTTTACACTCTTGAAACAAATTCAAAACTCTGTCTTTATATTGAACCCATTATATAACTTGTTTTTGTTGGATAATTGTGTGATTGCAATGAATTGCATTTAACCTCCCCAGCGGTTCATTTCTTTCCAGTTTTATAAGTCTAAAAGCAGTACATTGTTTTTCATGAACATTTATTTTACAGTATAATATAATAGTATGAGTATAATAAAGTTTGAAACACAAAATCATGTAATATTAATAAATTAAATAAAATAAAAAATATATTTTTTTTAATTTTAATGTTTTTATTTTTTTAAATAAAAAAAAATATTATACTCATACTATTAATATACTGTAAAATAAATGTTTATGAAATACAATGCACTACTTTTACACATATAAATCCAATGTATTGCATTCAATACAGTTATTTTGTATTGAATGCAATACAAATAGATTTTGAATTTCCCGCCCCGCCCCACCGGCATCGTACACACGCACCGACGTCACCGGGAACTCCCCCAGTGACTCATCGGATGCAGAAGATGCCAGAGGAAGAAGAAGGAAGACAGGGATTGCGGCGATGGACAACGCGGGACGCTGGCGGATCAGGCTGTATTTACTAACCATCCCATAGGTTTATCTACCCCAAGTGTGACTCGGGGTTACCGCTAGGGAGGTTAAATATGTTCTGAAAAATGTTCCTGTATCTTGTACAATTCTGTCAACAATAATCCATCCCCTGAGAAAGCCAATTGGTGAAACGCATTGGGATTTGAACTGTATTTCTTTTTAAAATTATAGAGATTACTTTGTCTAGGTGAAGGGTAGGAAATCCCATGATGTGAATGGGATAGACAAAATTAATATACCTGATTGTATATATGCTTATGTTGAAAACCAATTATTGTTATAATATATTTTTTTTTGCCTCAAAAAAAACTGCTCTCTTCTTTTCTTTTCTTTACTTGATTTCATATCAAGTATTGTACTATTTGAAGGAATTTCCTTATAATAGCAGGTGTTTTATTTTTATTGTCATTGTCTGCTGAAAATGAGAGCTACAAAATCTTGGTATAAATTAAAGGAATATTATGGAGTCCAAAAATATTACACCAATTGTGAATGGGAATTGTTCCATGTTCCGCAGCTATTTCCAAAATAAGAAACTGCAATGAATGCTCTAAAATAAATAGAATGGCTGATATTTTGAACCACAAACACAATTTAAAGATTAAAACAAAGACATAACCCCCCAAAGTTATAAAATAACTTGGAACAGGGAGAAATAACCACTTTGGTGCCTGGGACCTTTTTAACGCTTGTCCATAGTAAGTTATTATAGTCCTATAGTTCTGTAGTGAATTATACAATACTGAGTGTTTAGATTTAAAAATTATACTTATAGTTGCAGGTAATGTGTAGTAAAGGAGAAAAAAAGGAGAATCATTACTTAAAGTAAAAGACTTGCAACACTGGCCTAGTAGGAAGAGTTTGTTTCACAGCTGGGGGCACTTATGTAATTCAACAGGGGGAGTATTATGATGACTTTGGTCATAGGAATAGGTTACTTCATTTTGATCAAACTAATCAATAGTATCTGAAAACAAAGCTATGGGCCTGATTTATTAAAGCTCTCTAAGGCTGGAGATGATACACTTTCCTCAGTAAAGCTGGGTGATCCAGCAAACATGGAATGGATCTGGTCCAGGGCTAAAAAAATTTACTAACAAATAGCAAATTACTTTTAAGAAATGCATTCAAGTTTTGCTGGATCACCCAGCTTCACTGATTAAAGTGTGTCTTTACCAGCCTTGGAGAGCTTTAATAAATCAGGTCCTATGTGTTGACTGTTACTGGGTCTCTGTTGGAGTTTAGTAGTTCTTTTTAAGTGAGAGGAAAGAACAGAATAGCTAACCATAACTTTAAATGTTGTTGACCCTTTTAAGAAGCCATTTTTAACTAGGTTTATAAGGTTTCATTGAGATGTAACTGACTGCCCTCCCGTCTGATGGTGCCAGTTCCAAGTTTAATGGTACTTGGCAGAGCCACAAAAAGTGTGAATAATATAAGGCAACATTCTTCACTCTGACGTTAAAGGTGGCATTTTCCCAATGACCCACTGAAACTTTTTTTAGCAGATAATTTAAGTTATTAAATGCAATGAAAAATTCTTGAAAAAGACTTCTCCAAAATGACTCTTGGTATAAATAATGTCTCACTTTGAACCACAATTGCAAAACATGCAGTTAGGTTAATTAGCTTCCCCCAAAATTGACCTTGGCCTGTATTAATGACATATTACTACAGTAGAGACATTAGATTGTGAGCCCCTTTGAGGGACAGCTAGTGACATGACTATGGACCTTGTAAAGTGCTGTGTAATATTTTGGCACTATATAAAAAACTGTGTAATAAAAATAATAATAATAATAAAATTGATACATGTAGCTCTTCAGTAGCCTTATGATGCATATAGGAAACTTCTAGTGAAATGCCTACTGGCTTCATATTTTAGAGTTTATGAAGTTTTGGAGTTTAGGAACCTAAATTTAGGAAACTACACACTTCATCAGTGCCACCACCTGATAAGGGAATCTTGTACTTTGGTGTTGCAATATACAATATTCTTTATGTGAATAATTGTTTTTGAATAGTAGTACATGCTTTGCTCTGGGTAACTATAACAAGGCCAAGGTATACCTTGAGAGGCTGTTACTTCAAACAAAAGCATTAGCATTATTCTACTTTACTATTTACTGGTTGATGTGAATTGCATCTTCCAAACAAAGAAAACTAATTGAGGGAGCCATTCCAGACATCTTTTCTAACAAATCATGGTTGATATGCTGACCTTTGTGCTTCAGGATTTTGAATAACCAAACAAAAGCATTAGCGTTATTCTATTTTACTATTCAGTAGTTGGTATGATTTGTATCTTCTAAACAAAGAAAACTAATGGAGGCAGCCATTCCAGACCTTTTCTGCATATCTTGGTTGATATGCAAACTGTGGTGCTTAAGTACTTTGAACAACCAAACTAGAACAAGTATGTAGATAAGGAATTCTTTATGACTTTTTTAAAGCTAAGATTTGTTCCAGGTCAGTGAGTGGGTGAACATAACATTCGGGCAAGCATTGGAAAATTGTAGGTGTTACCTGCGCACTCTTCACCATTTCTGCAAAGCACGGGACTACATCAGTGTTTTTACAATCTTTCTAACTAATATAAAGTATTCATATAAAGTGAAGCTGATATATTACACCAGCCAGTTTATTATATTCTGTTATTAGGCAGTTTAATAGACAAAACAAGAGAAAGTCTCAAAAGATCAATAATGATGTTTAAAATTCATAGCACTGCTCTTTGCTGTGCATTTTTCCTCAAGGCTGAAAAAAATGGACTGCTTACCAAGAAGCAATGTAATGTATTTCTCTAGTCGTGTACAGTGCATCAAACAGATTAACCCCTTGCCCCCCTCTAAAATGTGATTTATAACATAATTTGGCTGGGCTATTTGAAACATCTTACTACCTGTCTTCATTTTGTTAAAAACATTTATCAACTTCAATTATGTTCCTTGATGCCTCATATCTGTCCTTGCAGCAGAAAAAGAAAAGTATTTTTATGGAAAAAAAAGGATTGCTGCATGCGTTCTTTTATTTTCACCTCAAGGCTTGAAAAAATACAACATTAATCGGAACAACGTAATATATTTCTCCAGTTGTACAGGGAACTGAACATATTAATTCCATGTCCCCTCCCCCTTAAACATGATTTATAACATAATTTTACTGAAAAATTATACACCCTGTATACATCTTGTTTAAAACATTCATCAACTTCATATATGTTCCTTGATGCCTAATGTCTGTCCTTGAAGAAGAAAAACCCGAACAAGTTATTATATGTTTTAGGACCCAGCTCTCGGTAAAGTGTATTTTTTTATTTTAACGGAGCCTGACCTGCACACCCCCTAAAAGACAAGCGTCATGTAAGGAAAAGGTCCTTTCCACCAACAATGGCCCTAGCCACTGTGAGGGCGAGGGGGGGTCTGTTTTTTGCCAAATTTATTTTTGAGAAAAGCAGAATATATGAGATAGGACACACACACTTGCTGTCATATTTCCTATCCAAGAAGGTCCCAAATCTATTGAAGGGCCTGCTTTTAAAACTTTTAGGGGGCAGGGGCACCCCAAGCTTGTCACAGTCTGCCAGCAGAATTGGTTTAGCCATGTTCTTTGTTGTGTTGGCTGATTTTGACTGTTCGGTTACAAAAACAGAACACTTGGGTCAATTCAGGCAAACTGTCAGCCAACTAAAGAGAGGCAAACTTGACCACACATAATATGATAAGAAAAGAAGAAACTTAAGGGATTTTATTAGCATAAGTCATTTATCAATTAAAAATAAATTAATTTATTTATGCTGTTCAAATCTCTTAAATTCCTTCTTTTTTCAAATAATATGGTTATTAAATAGGGATGTGGTATATGTGCATAGCTAAATGTTTCTATTACTAATAAATAGTTCCCATAAAGTTAATTCTTTTGAAACGTCTGCAATTTTTTATCCACAGGAAGGCAAAAAAAAAAAATCCTTGTTGAAACTTGCTAATTTTGTCATAATGGAGAAATTAGCAAAACTTTTTTCCAGACCCCAAAAGGCATTTGAATGTATTCTCTCAAATAAATATTCACATGTGGTGCTTTAGGTCTGTAACCTTTATTATTTGAGTTTAAAAAGAATCTACCCAAATCATTTTTCAAATGAAAATAATTAACTTACCACGACTATCTTGTTCAGTAAAGCATACTACAGCATCTGTACATTGACAATAAAACCTCAAAATCTATCTATGATATATTTTTCCCCAAAACTAAACATGAGTGTAATTAGGAGTTTCAATTACTTTGCAGGTTCATTTACCCTTTTAGGTATGGGCACTGCTTTTTAAACAGACCGCCATAAAGTTAAATGCACTGCCTCTTAATCTAGTATTGTTACCAAAATTGCTGGGGGTGGTCTGGGGACTGGTGGCCATTTGTCATAAGTGAAAAAATGTAAAAAAATATATATATTGATGATAAGGCGAACAATGCTTTTAAAGCTGCCTGCCAAATAACATTATTTGCAAAGTTACTGAACATAATATTGTTTTTAGGGAGAGGTGGAGGTAAATAGATGTAAACATATGCAAATAAATAAAAAAAAGCATGTTGTTTTCCTAAAACTAATGTTTTTCTAACTATAATATATATCTATAAAAAAAAACATTAAAAATGATTTCTCCAGGGGCATGATCCTACAGATCCCCTTACCAATACTTGGGTGCTTTACAAATACCATATTCACGAAAAAGTCACAAAAATAAATCTTTATCTTATTGGATACCAAACATATTTCCAATATGAAACTACCCATCTAATCTGCTGTGCAGAACTTTACCTCAATCTCTATATGGCCTTGATTTATCCTATACATGTGCAAAGCTATGCAAGCATCATGTTTGTATGTTCTTTTTAAACATTCTAAGATTGCTGCTATACTTACTGTTAATCACTATTCCCAAGTCCCTTTTCAGCACTCTTTGCTTTGTGTGTGATTCATTGTTTAGGGGATATTGCTATTTTCTCAAACTAGATGCATAACCTTTCATTTTTAAGACACATTTTAAATTGCCTTTTAAATATCCACAAGGCCACTGTATCAAGATGCTTTTGAAGTATGTCACTAAACTGCTGAGTTAATACATCTTTAAAATTTTGTGTGATCTGCAAAAGTGGCAACAATACTTTATGCTGAATCCATCAGCATGTTAGTATGTGGACTGAAAAGCAATTTGTAAAGTAATAGCAACACACAAGTAGCAAATTTAGGCAACCTAGAATATGTTCTGATTAGAATAATCTTTTGTATTCTTCCATTATTAAATTACATCTGTATGCATGTACATTCTTCCTTTTATCTTGCATTCCCACATTCATTATCAGGCTATTATGGATAAAAGGGAGTCATTTTTAGCAAATATATAAATGTATATCTTTACAACATTTTGTTATCATTCTCTTTATTAGATTGTGCCTTCTATAAGTATCTCTATCTCTAAATAAATAGTGTAGGCGAAGAGAACAAAGAAGAAACATAAGTGATCAACTCCACTAGCAAAGAGAGCCAACTAATTACAATAGACCTTATATCAAGCATAAAGAGCTATTTCCATCTCCAGGATCAAAATTCAAAAGTTTGTCACCGCATAGGTCCTGGCTCCAATAGGGATCTCTCACTACTACCTTTATTGTTGATAAGACTAGCTAATGTCTAATTGGTGTCTAAACTCAGCAAAAAGCCAAAACTTTAAAGAATATCTCTTTTGGTAATAATGGTGTATCCATTAACAAATAAAATGCATACATTAAAGGTACATATATTTGAAGTATTTTAATTGGCTTGACTTGGCCAATGTCAAGACACTAGTGTTGATTGTATATGTAGTGTTATTATTGTTTAAAGAAGAGAGAGAGAGAGAGAGAAAAAGGCAGGCTTTTATAGTCATTGTTTGTAAAAAGAAAAAAAGCAATTTATTAGTTTAGCATATATAACCTAAATTAGCAGAGATCCACTATGCTGTCAGCTTAACTGGACATACAGACAGTGTGCTATGTACATGAATAATTCACCCATGTTTCACATTATCTCACACAGGGTACTTGGTAATTAACAGAGAAAATAATTTAGGAGATTGGTTGGTCTCACTTCCGGACGTGTTTCGCCTATTTGGCTTCCTCAGGGGATTTTTGAAACTTGGATGGACTGGTTGATAATAAACACGAATGTACAAGGTAGTAATAATTGCTAATTATCCAAAAAAAAAAAATAGTTGTTGAGGTATAATAACTTCCCAAATTGCAAGCTGTGGACTATGTTTGTATAGATGTTAACGCTACCTAAATAGATGTCTCATCCGGTTTGTATAGGTTTGTAATGGAGTCCAAATGTAAATATTGATGGTATGGTACGTATGTAAATCGTCTGCAGGACTATAGCTTCAATTCCTAATGTGTGAGATAGTTACAGGAGGAAGTTTCTAATAGATATTGCATTTCGATAGGGGGCTCTGGGTGTATTGAGCTGTTAACGGATATAGAATTATTTCTTTAATACAGTGGTGAACACTGAAGTAATGAATCAGAAGGGACTTGCCATGTTTTATAGCATTGGTGTATGGTGATCTATGCATGGATATGGGGTGATTAATTAGAAATATATGCTGTTTTTAAGCGTAGGTTTCCAGTAGGACAAAACACGGACCCTGGCGGCCAGTCAAGAAAAGGGAGTGCGATGATGTTGAAAGATTTGATGGCACACTTGCAGCTGAATTTTATCTTTCCTGTTTTTACTGCTGAAAACATACCTTAAAAATAAAGTTTCAATGGTTAGGATATTGTCCATCAGATTTTGGTTGGACAAAAGAATGTAATTGACTCTGCAGATAGTAGAACAGAAAGGCCAATTCTTTATTAGGTACTATATTTTAGAATTGAATTGAATTACCAGACATTATGTTTTAATGTTCCCATAGCAATGTTTTTTACTTTATTTTCATACAAAGCAAGTAGATTATGTGGGTGATATTTCAGTTGCCAGTATAATGTAAAGGTAATATGTTAATAATATTGTATTAGGTTATATGTATATAAAGATATTTAACTTAATACATTTAGGAAACCGCTGACCAATGTTTTGGTAAACTCCATGGCATAAAGGGTTGGCCACGCTTGTGATTCTTTGTTGTAGTTTCTTCAATTCCAAATAGTTTTGCTAGGTAACAATGGAAAGTTAAAAAATTAATTTTGAAATTTTGGAAAGATTTGTATTGATGCCTTAAACCTAGCTGTGGTTATTTGCACCCTAAATCTAAAATGTTAGGTTAATGCCAATAACAGGAATAGAGTTAAAATTTACTAATGGGGACACGCTACAGTTGATATTGAGGATTTCCTTACATTGAAGAGATTTCTCACAGCTTAGTATTATGTTTTATGTCTATACATGTTGGCTAGTATGATTAGACTAAGTCTAACAAAATATTTAGATATGGCCTTCGATATCTACTAACTAGAGATGAGTAAATTTCTCAAAAATTCGATTCGGCTGGTTCGCTGAATTTTTTCGAAAAGATTTGCTTTGATCCGAATTTATTTGCAGCGAATAGGGTTAAAAAATGGCTATTTCTGGCCTGCAGAGAGCCTTGATAGTGGTGTAGAACACTGTGCCTACTGTGTAGAACCTGTGTTACTGCAGTAACACGCATAGGGAGTCTGCTGTGGTAGTGTAATAATACAGTCAGTCAGTATGACATGCAGATGACAGGCGTCGCTATTAGAATCACTGCACATTTCACTTATTTGGGCAGTCATGGGGCCAAAACAGACCAAATAACTCAAGTATGAACTCAGCCTTACAGGTCTATGTTAGCGTCAAGAAGAAGCACACTCCTTTTACACCCTTTGTCAGCTGACTCCACATAGATGTCTACAGAACCTGTTCTATTAACCGCTTATAAAAGTAGAGCCCACCCGACAGAGTGGAGAGGGTGTCGGCACTAAGTTTGTGTTGACGTCACTGATTATTTTGTCCTTCCTCTGATCCATCAGAACAATAACCCACAAAAAATGGATCCTGTCTGTGGAGCATATGCCTTCACTCGGTCAGCATTTGCTCAATAATCCATCAGTATTGCTAATGCCAAAAAAAACAGGAGTGGATCCAAAACAGAGATAACACGTGAATGGAATGTTTGCATGTCTTCTGTGTTTTGTACCCACTCCTGCTTTTGGCTACCAAATCATAAGCCAATTCTGATGGGACCATACAGGCCTTACAGCTGCTACACAGACAGGATCCGTTGTGCATCTCTTTTTTCCTTCCTTCTGACAGATCAGAAGAAGGGTCAATTAAATAGTGATGTCATCCAGGCCAAAAGGGCAAAATAGTGTCCCAGTCATGGAGTGGGGAGGGTGGGAGAACAACTTGAAAAGTCCACAGAGTGGCACAATGACAAAGTGGTGAGGTGGAAGCAGCATGAGGAGACCACAGAGTGGCCCAATGACAGAGTCCAGGGGTGGCGGCGGCATCAGAAAGGCCACAGAATGGCACAATGACAGTGTAAAGGTGGCAGCAGCATCAGGAGGCCACAGAGTGGCACAATGACAGAGTCTGGAGGTGGCAGCAGCATGAGTAGGCCACAGAGTGGCAGAATGAGAGAGTGTGGAGGTGACGACAGCATCAGGAGGCCACGGAGTGGCACAATGACAATGACAGGGTGTGGATGTTGGCAGCAGCAGCATCAGGCGGAGGCCACAGAGTGGCACAATGACAAAGTGTGGAGGTGGCAGCAGAATCAAGAGGCCACAGAGTGACACAATGACCGAGTGTGGAGATGGCAGCAGCATGAATAAGTCACAGAGTGGCACAATGACAGAGTCTGGAGGTGGCGGCAGCATGAGTAGGTGGAGCAGCAGTTGGTGACAGCATCAGGAGGCCACAGAGTGGCACAATGACATAGTGTGGTAGTGGCAGCAGCATCAGGAGGCCACAGAGTGGCACAATGACAGAGTGTGGAGGTGGTGGCAGCAGCAGCATCAGGCGGAGGCCACAGAGTGGCACAATGACAGAGTGTGGAGTTGGCGACAGCATCACAAGGCTACAGAGTGGCACAATGACAGAGTGTGGAGGTGGTGGCAGCAGCAGCAACAGGAGGATACCACAGAGTGGCAAGGTGACATCGTGTGGAGATTGCAGCAGCAGCATGAGGAGACCACAGAGTGGCAAGGTGACATAGTGTGGAGATGGCAGCAGCAGCAGCATCAGGAGACCACAGAGTGGCAAGGTGACATAGTGTGCAGATGGCAGAAGCTGCATCAGGAGACCACAAAGTGAGTGGGGCGGTGGGTGGCAATACCAGTACCCGCTGACGAAGGTGGGTGAAAGAAGGAGCACTTGGCATCTGATGTGTGGCATTAGGCAGGTGGCCTTAGTAGCTGAGGCAGGTAGCCAGAAGAAACCGGTCTCTTTTGTCAAGGTTTGGGTGAGGCAGCATGGGTGCAAATCCTGGCTGATCCACGCCTGATTTATCTTGACAAAATGTCTCCCCACATTTTGGGTGGACAGGCGAGTTCTTCTTGGGGTAACTATGGCCCCTGCCGCACTAAACACCAGCTCTGATGCCACACTACTGGCCGGGCAGGACAGCTTTTCCAGGGAAAATTCGGCCAGTTGCGGCCACAAATCCAGTTTGGCTGCCCAGTAGTCCAGCGGATTTTTAATGACAGCTGGCAGGGTGCACTCCAAGTATGCCACCACCTGCTGTTTCAGGTTCTGCTCTAGCAGCTGGTGAGTAGTTTGTTCACTATGCAGGTGCTTTCCTGCACTTGTAAATCGCTTTTGTAGCACTGTCCCTAGCGCCTTCTGACGTCTCTCCCTGTATTAAGATGCTGTGAAATGATTCCTCCCTATCCTTTCCCTGCAATTATAAATCGTTTTTTAGTTTTTTTTTTTACAATGAGGTTGTTCCTATCACTCTCCTTAGCGCTTGCAGACGTCTCTCCCTGCACCCAGAACGCTGTAAAATGTCTTAATCCAAGATGGCTGAGGCTATTTATAGGCCTGTGACATCACAGGGTTGGCTGGCTGCTGATTGGCTGCATGCATGGCATTATGGGTCATCCCGCCTTCCCAGAGTTCCTTGCCCCATGTCCTCACACGTGTAGCCGCCATTTTAGGAAAAATTGCTAATTGTTACCACGAAGCGCAAGGAAATTCTCATTCGTTGCAAATCGAATTTTTCCTGAAATTCGGATCGAATTCCACTTTGTCAGCTTCGATTCACTCATCTCTACTACTAACCATTGACACACTCTAGTATGATTTTATTAGTTATATGATAACTAATATAGAGACTCAAGCTTGGTAACTCAATTGGCCTGATTTATTAAAGCTCTCCAAGGTGAAGAGGCACTTTTATCAGTGGAGCTGGGTGATCCAGCAAGTATGGAATGGATGGACCCGAGCCTGGTCCATTCGAGGTTTGCTAGATTACCCAGCTTCACTGATGAAAGAGTATCCTCTCCAGCCTTGTTTCTATCATAGAAAAAATCATCATAAATTACATCAGTATCCACAGCTGTTAAACAAACTTTCTACTAGGTCAGTGTTGCAAGTTTTTTTTTTTTTTTTTACTTTAAGTAATGATTGTCTTTTTACTATATGTTATTTCCAGCTATGAGATTATCCAGCCTCACCGATGAAAGTGTATCCTCTCTACTCCTGGAAAGCTTTAATAAATCAGGCCTATATAAAAATATTGTTGTCTGGGAGGCTTTCTGTTTGGCTTCCAAATCTATGTAGAATTCTGGAAAAAATGGTGAACTGATACAAGAGGAAGAAATTAGACATCCAAACCTGTTGTGTTCATAAAAAATATTATAATGTGGAAAAAGTATAAAGACAAACATGCTTCTAAATGCTATTATAAACAAAGTAATAGAAAATAACTGCTCTTTCAGAATTTTACTGCAGACTTTAAAAATGTGCATTACATGCATAGTTGCATGAAAGCATCCTTTTAATTCCTAAACATTTCATTTATACATGGCTACAGTCTGAAATGGAATGGTGATTATGAAATAAAAATCTGTTGGTCCTTGCCCAAGATAACTGAATCAGAACACAAAAATAATTACAGGTAATATAATAGATATTGTATTTTGAAAAATGTATGTTTTTTCTTTTTTCTCTTGTAAACTAACAAAATGGTAAAACCTTGCCAATCTGTTTGGCTGGGTGATCAAAAACAAGACATACGTGATTAAACATTTTATTAGTTGCATCCATTTCATGTTTATAATTTTAATCGTAATGCTATGTGCTCACCAATTAGAATATGCAAATATATCCATTTTCCAAAGTGCTGTAAGCCCTAGTTTTTGGAGCTTTTCAAGAATATTCTTAAAAAAAGCAAGAAACACAGAGAAGTACCTTGGTACAAAATGCTAAAGGCTCATAAGCACTCACAAAGTGAATGAATACTAAATTGGAAATTGCATGGTTATTTTTAATTAATTGTAACACAAAATGTAACTGACGTGCACCACTTATCATTGGAACACCACCTGGCAGGATTGTAGCGTTTGTATATTTAACTTTTAAGCTGCAGTGGTGAAGAACGTATTTCTAAACCTAGTGTCAGGTGTAATCACCAGTCATCTAATTGACTCACAGCACTATGTTCCACACAGTTTTTGTTGGGTAATTAATTTTATTTAATTTATTAGCAAAAGTCCTCTTTTACTAATAAAGTGCATGCCAATGTGTTGCTCAGTCATTTGTAATCCTTTGGGAAAGCACATACTGCTACTGGTGCTGCTAATGAGCCATTACTTTTTTCAGAACCTTTATTTTTAACATGTGGTTAAGCCTTTGGATATTTATATCGATACAAAGAAGTGAAATAAATCCAAATAGATTATTAAAAATGTATTTCATAATTACCATGTGGTTTCATTATATATAAACCCTGGATTTAAAATACTTGCATATACAGTATCTAGACTGTGCATCTTTTTCTCTTTTCATTTCAAGAAGTAGGATGTAAAAACCTCAAAAGCTTTGAATATTTTTTTTCAGTTGCTTGCAGTTATTACTGTTTCTGATGTGTATTATGTCAGAGAGGATTGTTCCGGAAACCGTCTATATATCATTATGACCGAGGATCAGTGGATGTTTTCTATTCATGAAATGATGCTGTTTAATCCAAAAGAACTGAAGATTGGTCCTATTTGGGATTAACTGAAATTAGCTCTCTTTGTACATAGTGGACAGATGTACAAAATCACAATGATCACTGCCATTTTCACTGTTAAATTTTGAAACATTTGTATACAAGCTGTTGTAGTCCAGGTAAGCAATTAAGGGTATAGCATTAGTGATAGGAAATAGTTGGTGGAAATTGTCTGTCTATACAGGAGAGGGGGTTTCAGGAGTGTGGGGTGATTAGTGGAGGGAGGGCTGCAGTTAGAGTGTGCAGAAATGATTGGTGGTAGAGAGGGTTACAGGGGTAAGCAGTGGTGAATCAGTGGTGGAGGGAGGCCTTTATATATGTAAAATTTCCTAAATCTGAACTTTTACTAGAAAAATATTTAAAGCAATGGTTCTCAAAGTCACAGCCTAAACTTGTCTGTGTTTTACCAACATGATCTCTTCAAATATGGTAATGTTTCATTTGTTCTTTATATAGGAATTTACGTTTTTTGTTTTTTTTTATATAAGGCTGCACTGCAAATGAAAAACACTATAATAAAGACATTGTGAAAAATGCCAGTGTTTTACTTAGTCTAACCTACATAGCATAGATCTCTTTTATGTTCCCAGGATACAGTGGGTCTGCCTTGGCTCTAAAAGGTGACAGCTGAATAGCTGGTGGAACCAGGGTGAAGCAAAGACTTGTGAGATAAAATCAGATGGACTAAAGGTCATAGTCCACCGGTAGCATCATCTGAGAACTGGCAGAAGGTCAAGATCCTTTCCAGCTTGTGGTCAGCAAACAAGCACCCATCCTCTCCTGTCTAATAGGTCTTCAAATATAGAAAACAATGACTCTCAACATATGCTTACCAATTCTTTTACACTCTAGCCCCAACTTTTTCTTGCAACATTGCTCTTTCAAAAATGTTACTTTATGGTAATTCTTTTTTTTTAAATACACTCTTCTTTATTATGTGACACTTATGTTGTAAGACAACTTTCTTGATTGACTATGGCAGTTAAAGGTCTACTGGAAAATATCTCAGTGTTTAAGCAATGCATAATTCTGTCCAGTGTTCCTTGTACTTTTAATTTCTCCTGTGCCTCCCATGACCTCATTGCCTACACTAATACTTGACCTGTAACTAATACTAATACTAGAACTAATACTTCTTTATGTTGAAGATGACTTTCTCTAATGTACCTGAGGGCAGCAACCTGGGAGCTGTCCACAGCAATGTCCATAACCCTTTTCAAGGTGCTCTGGTAAACACCAGCAGCTCCTTGGACTTTCTGCCTTGGTAACACCTTTCTTGAGCTATACTGCAGACAACCAACAGCCTGGATAAGTCTGCTTCCAATGGATTTCGATGTGACATAAAAGGTTCTGAAGTGGTTAAGAAAAATAACATTACCAATGTAGAATTGCTACATGCTGATCCAAACGGCTTTTTAATGTAACCAGCTAAACATTATTATTGTGCAGCTATAATTCTATTACTGACAGTCGTTACTTCAATACATGATCAACTTTATAATTTTCACATTCAGCATTGCTTTGAGAGTTACAGTGCTGCATGTGTCACAGTTTTGCTGATCATCCAGTTCGGCCCCACTGGAAGTCTTTAGAAAGCCTTTGACAAACTCCCAAATTTATTCTAACTTGTTTACCTCTGTTCTATTGGATTGCGAGCTTGTCAGACCTGTTCAAGCGTGAAGGATATAATGTAGTGCTGCAGAGATTGTTTATTTTGAAGATATCTAATGTAGACAGATGATCAATTTTTATTAAAGATTCTGAGCAATTTAAGGTCAGAAAAGTTTGAATTATAGGAAGACAATAATAACAGGTTCTTGCAGAACACAGTGAGCTTGTGTATGGCTATCATCAAATACAGATTTAAAAAAAGTTAATTTTAACTTTACCGGCAAAAGTAAAAAATGTTTTAACTTGTTCATTTCATGTATAAACCTATTATCTGATATGTATTTTCAAAATTGCATTAAAGTTTACTTCTGATAGTACATATATACTACTACACAACATTTTGTAAATTTTTTTCAATATCAAAATGTTTATTTTAATTTGCAAAATATAAAAATGCTAGTATTCCTTTTTGCTAAACTTGTTCCATGCATCCAAAAACCATAAGTGGATTACATTTATCAACCATAGATCAGTTTGGAAAAAATATACCAATAGGCACACTAATAGGTTATAGGAAATATAAATAGGTATAGTAAAAGGAAAAATAAAATGTATATATGTATTGTGTGTGTTGTGTATATAATAGGATACATTTAAGGAAACATGTAATTTGGATGTCTTTGCCCAGTTTTACATACATCTGCATACAATATTGTATTATTATTCAGAAGATCTAGGTATTTGGATTGATTTTTAGACATTCCTTATCCGTATATTCTCTGTAGTGTGTAGACATAGCCAAACACAATGTTATGGTCTAAAGCACTGACCTTCTTTAATACAATACCTGTCAAATGTGTTTAGTGGATTTTTCAAAGGGAGACCAATATGTTATAGAAGTACTGTATCAAGGTCAGTATCAAATATTACACTGGAAATTGTTCTTTATGAAGGCAAGTGGTAAATGCATTAACAATAATTTAGATGTCTCATCTTCAGCCAAAAAGCAACTTTTCACAATGAATATTTAATAATACTGTTTATGGGAATGAAAAATGGTTCAGTTTTTTTGATTTAAAACATTCTTAGACGTTCTTAGCCTCCAATGTAAAATTAAAAAACAATCCTTAAATCCCCTAAATATCACCTACTTGGTGCAAAGCATTACATAAAATAGCCCCTTTTTTCAAAGCTGTTTCTCTTCGGCATGTAAAACACACTATAAAAATGACATCTAATGTAATGATTTGTAGGAGGGCCCATTTCTAAAATATACAATTGGTCCTAGAATACCACATAACTTGTGAAAAAAGCCACCTAGCATGCATTTCTGCAGTATATGTTAATAATATTGTCAGATATCTCAGTCTGTGGACCTAGTTCCATGACAATGCATATTTTTATTAGAATTATGGCAGGTTTGTATGTATGGTATGTATGGTAGATAGCTGAATATATGCTACAAAGTGTGCCTACATATTATTGTATTCTTATCACTGCCACAAGAGCATACAACTTGGTTTTAGAGCTTTATATAAAAACTAAGCAATGAGACAACCAAAAAGGAGAAGGGAATTTGATCATATGTTTTCTGGATTCAGATTTTCCTGGAAATTTTGTAGGTAAGTGGGGATATATAGGCAATTTTTACAAATCTGATTTCACCTAAAAAAACTATTCACAAATGGGGACATTTTCATGAAAATAAGGCAAATGTTTAGCATTTTGTCAATATTTTGTGTAATATTTATTTAAATAATTTCCAACTTTATGAACAATTTTAAAGTTCGTGCAAAATGGAAATGTGACCAAAGTGTTGGATGGTTAGGAACAAGTCCCAAGTAAATAAAAAAAACAAGTCTGCAAAAATGTGTTAACAGTCCCCATTCCCCAGCTATTTTGGTCACAATACTATGTTTAGGAGCTTTGAAATGCACAAAAAAAACAGATTAAAAAAAAGCATTTTCTTGGGTATACTTTAATTAGATTTAACTTGATTTACTGAAAAACTACATTTTTTATTTGGACATGTTCCCACTGGTCCCCCCAACACTAAGAGCAGTTTTGGTGACAATACAATGTTCAGGGGATTTATATTTACCTTAAACTGTTGGTTACTATAGCTTTGCAAACATCTTCATTAAAAGTAAAAGTACAGGTAGTCCCCGAGTTACATACGATATAGGGAGTGTAGGTTTGTTATTAAATTGAATTTGTATGTAAGTCGGAACAGATACATTATTTTAGTAAATGCAATTAGGACAGATGTTTGTATCAAAATATTATTGAGCAGCGTGGTGTCAGTTACTGTATAAAATCCTGTGAGATATGACTGTAAATTAATCCCAAACAAAGGAAAAAAAATCTTTATGAAGCCTAGACATTTATTAACTTCTGGAACAAGCTGTGCTTTCATACGCAAAAAGAAACAACTGCAGAGTTTGTCTTGGTCAGTAAAGAATTACAGGAGGCGTCAGAGCTCACCCCCGTAAGATCACCCACAACCTCAGCTGTGCTTAGCAAAAGTCATGCAAACTGACCGCCCCTCCCCCCCACCCCAAGCCTCGATTCTGCACACAGCGAGCAGGAGGCGTCCGTGTGTCGGATGTCCTTAACCCGGGGACTACCTGTAAATAGTTTTTACAAAGGGGATTTACAAATCAGGGATTTTCAGAATAAGTCATTTAAAAAAAATATACCACTAATAAAACAATACTTTTAAAAAAATACATAAACCATATAATCTTTCATGTAACATATGCTTGCTCTTGAGTATTGTTAATCAACATAGTATCTGGACAACACGTTTCACAGCAGGTAGCCAATAATAGGTGTGTTACATATGACCCAAAAGACTAATAACCATGCCCTGTATTTCCTATGCTTCCCCTCTTCCCCCTGGTTTTTGCTTTTTAATTCAAAATTGCAATTGGGATTTGATCTCGGCTTCAACATCTCTGATGAAATTCTTCTACATATCTTCTTAGAAAAATAATTTTGCCTTTTTTTTTTGCCTCTAAAAATTATATAATTTATTCTAAGTATAATCATATCATTATATTTTTCCTATTTATTTGCATAGGTAAATAGTTATTAGAACTATAATTTTTAATTGATATAATTTTTTAAAACTTGCATATTTTTCATGCATTTTGTTTGTTTATTCTTTTTTATTTTATTTATTTATTTTTACAAGGTAGTAACACTTTTATTTTAAACCTTAAACTGAGCAAAGTAGAAAAAAAGTGCATTTTCAATGTATTTTACCTATTGATTGCCTAGAAAATAAACTAGGTTTTGTATGACAAAATTATTATTATTATTTGTCCTGAACACAAACAAACCTTGGGCTCTATTTATAAAACAGGGAATCAGACATGTCCTCAAAACTTTCCCTTGAGGTAACCTTCCAAGTCCATGTGTTCCAATGGTATTAATTGATTCTCACCAGGGAATGTTTGAGGGAAAGCCAGATTCCCTATTGCTTTGTTATCTTAAGTAGTGACATTGCCAAATAATTCAACCCCATAGCCCAGATGTAAAACTTGATCTGGTCCAGGCACAAGGCTAAAATGGGTAAGGAGAGCTAAATAATTTACTTGTATACATTTATTGTTTTTTCTGATTTCATATCTATTCAATTAAACATGATCAAAACAGTATAAAGTTTGATTTGAAAGTCTGGATTTGAAGATCATTGGATGTATCACACCATGGAGTCTAGTATTTTTCTGATTGTATCCACCAGGCAGTATGTTATAATAAGCTAGTTTATAAGCAAAAACATATCAGTCTAATTTTAAGCAGCAGCAATAATTTTACTGGTACACACAATTATATCTTCTGTTTATGTGAAATTGAGCTTACTGAACTATAAATCAGGATCAGACTGTGAAAAACTAGAACAACAAAAATATTGTCCTTACTGGCATGGCAAATACATCACTTTATAAAAAGTTTAGTTTTAGTCTGCTAAAATGAGGTTTGATGTTAAACTTAATAACAATATCAACTTTCTTCAATTGGAAGATTTATTAATGCTCTCCAAAGCTGGAGATACACTTTCATCAGTGAACCTGGGTGATTCAAAAAATCTGGAATGGTTCTGGTCCATCTATTTAAAAAATAGCAAATAGTTTTAAGAAAACCATTCCAGGTTTGCTGGATCACTCAAGTTCCTAGTGAAAGTGTATGCTCTCTAGACTTGGAGAGTTTTATTAAATCAGGGCCGAAGGGTCAGGTGAAGCAAAGGTTAGTCACATGATATTATGGGCTGCGAGGAGACTCTCCTGCCCCTTTTTATTATTTCTATTTTGTAATCATTTGAATGTTTTTTCAAGCCATATGACATAAATAGTATTTATGCCTAATAAAAATCATTTTTAAAATAAAGAACATTTTACGTTAATAAAATAATAGAACAATACACTGAAATTAGGTTTTGCAAAAAAAGAAAAATCTTTGGATAGATAAGTAGTCTAAGAAAGAATCCCAATTGTAAAACTGATGTCCTCCATAGTGACCATCATTTTTTGAAATTGATGTGGACAGTTGAGGTATGTTTATCCAGAGAGTGGGAGTCATGAGTTTCTCAGAGACCCATAAAGTGTGTGCTAATGCCTTTTACCATTTCATTTGAAAAGCTTTTCTGAAATAATAACATATCAGCTATTTCTATGGATTTCAAAATGCGGTTGACAAAGAAGTATTCCTTTTTTGATATCTAAAACTTGCTTTCTGCCTATTTGATTCTATACAGCTTAGGTTAAACACTGCTTAAAAAAATATGGACACAGATTTTGATGTATTATATTTTCCTATGCTAACTGATTGAGATAAAATTTGGTCCATTAAGTTTAGGATCTAAACAAGTGTTTGACTGATTTGTTGGTGACTAATATACTAAATAATTGTGCAACTTTGATTTCAGTTTCAAAATAATAAGGATTTCTGTATCATTCTTGCTCTTTGCAATCTCATATTTAAAAACAGCCCTTAAATACAATTGAGTCTGAATGCACCATGATAAAAGTAAATATACCATTGATGTTTCACCGCATGAAAAGAACACACTACTTGTAGTATGCACTAATTTGACAAAGAAATTAGGTGTAGCCCTGTTATGGGGGGGGGGGTCTTGTAAATGACCATCACAAACCAGGCGCTAACCTGTAGATAACAGAGAGGATCCTGGGCCTTCGTTATGTGGAAGAGTGAGGATACTAATAAAGTTGGCAGTGCCTACACCCAGGACAGGGTCTCTGTTAGCAGAGGGGCTCCCTTCCTGGGACATTACCCAGAAATAATAACAGTAATATAAAACAGTACCTGAGGAACCACTACACCCAGCATGCAACATTGCCATTGCAGCTAAATGAACACACAGGTTGGAGTATTTGTAAGCTTTATATCTCAAAACAGTAATAACAATATTTACAAGCCATAAACATCAATGAGTACACATATCAAGAGTCCTGAGGGGAATTGTGCACAGATATACCCGGATATATATACAGTCTATACCCACAAATACCTCCAGTTATGATCAGTGTCAGGATGAGTTGCAGAGGCCTCTGGAGTTGATTGTAGCAAACATGTCCTGATGAGATGATCCTGGAAACAGCAGCAAGGAGATCCTCCAACTGACAATTGGGCTGTGTATGCTGTGATCCCGGATTGCAGGGATGCAGGCAAAGTCTCTGGAGTTCAGGAACAATCTATCTGTACTACCACTTAGACCCTAACAATCACACTAATCTGCCAATGTAACCGGATCTCTGCTACCTATGGGCCATCGGATGCCTAACTTATGCTAGATGTAACTAGACAGAGGGTGCAGATCAGCAAAGATAACTGAAAGGCCAGAGCCAATATATATTTGTGTAGGTAGCTGATACACTGACAGTAGATATAGCAAAAGTCGTTTGCTATATGTTAGCAAATGTTTTCAATTCTGGACCAAAACTATTCCAGGTTTGCTGGATCACCTAGTTTCACTGATGAAAGTGTATCCTCTCCAGCCTTAGAGAGCTTTAATAAATCAGGTCCTAAGTAGCACAGAGTTTTGTAACCAATGAATTGTTTAGCGGTCAGTAATATGAAACACATAAAGAAAGGGATCAGGAGAAAGTAATGCACAGCACAGTAATCAGGAGTAAGTAGCAGAGTTCAGAGGTTAAGGGAAATCCCTTTCCTAAACCTACTGAGCAATGTAATTCAGATTTTTGAAAACCTCCCAATCTGCAGTTGTCACCTACCATAATATTACTTCTTCCAGGTGACTGCCTTGCCTCTTACCTTTGGCTCTCCCTGTTTTTGACCAATATTTTTTGACCACTGTTTTTGGCACTACAAGAGCATTCTTCAGTACAGCCTGTCTGTTTGCATCACTACCAGTCATCTAGTTCTACTCTGCTATCTGTCACCTCTCCATGCCTGTGAAAGTGCCAAGCCCTGGATTGGCCATACTCAAGCTTTGGAACTGGGTTCACAGGCAGGCAGGGGTTACGGAAGTATGGGCTGCTGATACGAATGCTAGCATATTTTTGGGGTGAGGCAGCACACTCATACACCACCTGGTGCTGCCACTGTGGGTAGGCTGCTATATAATATCTTTAGTGAGGAAGTGTATTAAAATTTATGCCTAAATACTTTTTAATCTAATAGCATTTGTTCCTAACATTTCTAGCTTATCTCAGATTTTGTCTGCAATAGATGTAATGTTATCCTTGTATTTAAATGTCCTATTATCATACAGTAAATCTAGGCAGTCAATACTTGATTGGAAGCTTATCATCGAAACACATCCTTCCTTTCTATGACAGCTAATCTATTTTTCTTAAACACTCAATTTAAAATTTATCTCAGCATAGGAAATAAAGACCTTATATTGTGCAATTACATTCTTCATAAAAATACATTTGTCCTCTAAAGTTACTTTTTAAAAGTCAAATATCTTTGGATTTGAAATGATTTTTTTACAGCTGAACATATCAAATACTATATTTTGTAAATGAATAATAATATACAGTAAAAGAGAACTATAAAACTAAAAGGAAATTATTTATGTCTTACACAATGGAATGTAAATGCACAATTGATTAATCTTTTCATTGAAAGCAAAATTTTAAAATTCAGTTTCTGAACCAAAAGGTTTTATGAGAAAAAAATTCACCTAAACAAAGTAAGCCAAAGACATAACTATGTTTAAGTGAAACTCTAGAAAGACATCTACAAATGTGGTAAAATAGATTACTTTACTTTTTATATCTGCAAAAGGATTTGTAAATACTGGGCAGTTATTCTTGTGGTACGCACACCTCTTCTGACAAGTGAGCTTGCATTTCCATTTTATAATTACGCTTTAATTTTTTTTTAATCAGCTTTACTGTTTTTAGGTCAGTTGCCTAGAAGTAGAAAGGTAACATAGAAAGCTGATAATGGAATATGAATGGCAAGAAGACGAATGGTAAGAGAAAGACCCTCTGTCAAAGTGTGTGTGTGTATATAAATGTGCAGCAAATTCAATGAACTGCCTAACACAACATGGGGGACCTAAACTTGGGCAGTATATTTTGTATAGCAGCACAGAGCAATGTGTACTAGTTACCACTGTGCATTGGTGTAAGTGGAACATTCAAGTTCTTTAGGAAAGAAAGAAATAAAAACCTTACCCTAGATTGGTTACCCACTTATAATTCTCCCCTTCACACCTTTTTGCTAACTTGTTTTTTTAAAGGGTATTTAGAGAAGTTTGAATGCTATAGAGTATTATGACACCTAATGATGTGGCACAGTTCTCTGCAGCATCCTTCCATGAGTCCAGGGTAGCTTGAATATGTACTCCAGGAAGCTAGGGAGTTGGTATTAAAGGAACTAAAGTCACACTTTTTGCTGATGTCAAATGTTGCAGAGCTGCGTATGCATGAGCATGCAATCCCAGCTTTCTTAGTGCCTGCTGAGAATCAAAGAATTTTCAAGGCCAGGATGGCGGCCCCTTGCGATGGAATGGGGATAGATGATTAATCATAGTTTTAGTTCCTCTTTAATGCTGGATGTTATTCAACCTCTAAGAGAACCTGTGCTGAGTGATGAGTTTGTGGAGAACTGGACATAGAGTTTAGAATATTGCATTCCTTTTAATAAATTTGTGCATTGCACTGGGTCTATAATATTTTTTTTTCAAAAACTGAAGCTGCCCCATGTTATAATAAAGAGAAACAAATTATGTCATAAATTGGAACAGTTAAAAATAAAGTAAAAAGGTTCCCCTTGGATTAGTTTTATGCATTGCAAGCAAGCTTTATAGCAGTTCCTCACTTATTTCTTTTATGTAGATATTAAGATATAAGGCACCTGTAAAGGAGAGTCTCATGAGAGGTTCTCTCTTCGCGATAATGACATGATCAGTCCCGGTGGCACGTCTCACAAGGCCTACTGTCTTTTATCAGAGATGAAAGTCCCTTTGAGCTACATAACTACATCCAGGAATGACTGAATTTTGACCTATCTAGCTATGCAAAACTTCTGGAAAATGCTGTAATCTCAGAACATGGTAATAGGAATTTTAGAAAACCTTATATAATATATATTATAATATAATATGTTTACAAGCACAAAGAAATATGATCATGTGCCTTAAGAAATACAGAAGCCTTGGTGATACGTTCACCTACTTAACTGTTCTCTCAACTGAAATACCACTTTGGTGAACTTTAGTTAGTGCCTTCTTCCTACATATATTGCAAAATGATGGCAGGGTGCATTATATATTATCAGTTGCAGACTGAGGTTGCTAATATACCCGTGTATGACCTTTGACTCTGTATTCTGGACTTTCCCCTGTTGGAATCATTTGTAATTCATTATCTGTGGGCTCTTGGTTCTCTATCAATCCTTTCTCAGATGCCATACCTTGCGCACAGAAGTCCCGGAGATAACCGAGAGCACTAGGAAGGCTCAACTAGCCACCCAAGGCTGAGGAGGAGCTTGTTTAGCCAAAGAGTGCAGCAATATATTGGGGGACTGGCGAGCACTGGTGCTGAGCCAGGGCCTTACATGGGCATACTGTCATGTCCTCATGTCCCCCTTCCTCCAGCTATTTTTATGAGAGTACTATGTTCAGAGGCTTTGCTATTACTTTAAAAGTTAGCACAATTTTGCTCATTTAACAATAGATAGCTTATATTTATATTGAAATATTAGGGTTGTTAGAGTTGAGTGTTAAGGATCAATGCCAATGCCAATGATAACACTGATAAAAATCTATTTTAGGTTATGTAGGTTGATATTTCAAAGAAAATCTCCATATAAACAAATATGACCATGTATAAGTGTCAGCTCAGACCTCCAATGACCAGGGTCAGCTGCATGTTGTATCTAGAAGGAAGGTTTAACTCATAGTTGCCCCCCCCCCCCCATTGTGCAGCTGTATATGGTAGACTAAGCACTCTAAAAGGCTAGGGTATGTAATAAACTACAAGCCTAGGGTACGTAATAAACCTCCCCTGGCAGTACAGAGCGCAGCTGTACACCAGGCTCTAAAAAACTTGGGTTAAGGGTTCAAACTCCCACAAAAAGCATGCAGCCCAGCAAATCCAGCCTGCCACGAACAACAGCTTATCATTGACTACTGGTTATATTTGCTGTGCAGTGGGAGCTTGCTATAGATGAAAAATGCAGAATTAAATTGGGGGACTGGCATTTATCGAGCACTGGTGCTGGACCATGACCTTACGGGTTAAATGTATAGTTTTAAATGGTGCCTACCTTGAGTTTTTATAATGCAGGGCAGTGAATTTTCCTGTTTAAACATCCTGTAGCTTCTGAGTGGCTGAAGCGAACCAAACAAATAAAATGTCCTAAGTTATTCTCAATAATTAAATACATATTTAAATTTAATTTTTGTGTTTCTTAAATGGAAGCTCAATACAGAAAAGAAAGTCAACTTCTGTCTAAAATATTTCACTTTTCAATGTTCTGTGGTGTCAGGATTTGTTTGCTTTAATATATGGTATTTTAGCACGCCATGAAAAATAATATATACTTATCAAGCGTAGCATTAATGCAAGAAAGTAATTAAAATGGTAAATTATTTATTCACTGAAAATCAGTATTATTTGTTGCAAATGTCTTTCACTATTTCCTTCTACAAACTCTGAAAATTGGCTAAATGATTTATGAGCCCGTCAAATGTACTTACTTTACCTATTTTCATTGCATTACATTTGCCCTTGACAATTATGTTAGGCAGTCAGCTGTATGCAAATACTTCAAGAAGAAACAGATAAGAGAGAACAGAAAATGTCCTGTATGTTCTTCTGAAAAGTTTTGATGAGTTCCGCAAGAGCAGATATATATTTCTGAGCAGTTATGTTGTGGTTACCATTCAACAGATAATATGTACGGTAATTGCACAAGAATATGTAGCATCTTACAAAAATACTTATTTTAAATGGGAGGGCAAAATGAAACAGCAACCTAAAAAGTGTATCTATTTAATGCCTGATTGAAACCATATATGTAAGTATTGTTATGCAGTAAGATTTACAAGAAATAAGAAATATGCTCATGGAGAATGAGAGCTGATGATTGGAGCACTGTGCAGGGGATGTGTCAGACCTATGGCGATCGGGACCACTGCACTCCAATTAAAAACATGGCTAAACATGGCTTTTTTGGGCAATAAGCAACAAAAGTATTTTGCAATAGAGTATGAAAAGGTTAATAGATGGTGGGTGAATAGTTATTGGGTAGATCAAATATTCCAAATATTTTTATAATGTAGTTATTTTTTTTATTTGTTAACATTCCTAAATTCAACAGAATTCTATATTGTATAAAGGAAAATCCACATCACTCTCTGAATTGGCAGGAGCTTAAAATTTATTGTAGCTACCACAGCTGAACACACATAAGAAAGAACATACACTAAGGTCAGTTTAATGAAAACCTGCAGTCATGAAATTCATGGTCAAGCAAAATTTCCAGTAGATTGAATATGAACCCTATATCTTTTTCTATATTGGTATCTTCACTTTAGATAGTTTCAGGGTAAAGAATGAACAAATAATATTGCCATGCATCGTAAACAAAGTGACCCATATTGTGAGGTCAAAACGTCCCGGTGAGTTCATATACAAGGAGCACTGGAGGCATTTTAAACGCATTGCAATGTAATGCCTATTTCCATCTTGGTTCTGTTCACTGAACTGAAGCAGCAGCTGTACCTGATATAGATTGGAATTTGAGTTTCTTGATTTGATACATATTCTATGTATATCTTAGAAATCTTTGATTGAGTTTGCTCAGATTTATTTTACAAAATCATTGTTTTTTGCATTTTATGTATTTATTTATAATCCACATGTATGGGAATAAGGGTTGTCTTATTTTTTTGTTTATGTATAGGGCACAAACTTATCTGGGGAACATGTAATTATATATGACACTTTACATACAGTATTGGCCTTCATTTATACATAAGTTTCAGGTAAAAGCATAGAGGCCTCCTATAAAGCAAAAAAGAAAACCCATTGTGCTCTATTAGGTGTTATGACTAAGTCTGCTTTAGTAATATTAAGTACAACTGCACTTGAGTTACTGCAGATTTATTTGCTAGAATCAACTATTGTTAAAGGAAGGAACGCCTAGGAACATATAAACAACAGGAACATCAAAAAAATACAAATCATCTACTCTAGGAAAGAACTTGAAAGTAAATAAGCTCAGGATTGCAATACTTAAAAACAGTGCAGACCATTACGTTACTATCATTAATGTACTCCTACAGAGTTAGTGTTTTATTAGTGTTAGTGAGGGAATAGTGGTCTTCCATCCTCTAATCCCTTCAGCCCCTAAATTACTCAATTCAAATTTAGGCCCATACCTTGCATTTTTGAATGAGCCCAAAGATAAAGAGGGTTTTTAAGGCAAATATAAATATACTGAGCAATTTAATCAAATATCAAAACATGCTTTTGACAACTCATAAGGAGTATATAAGTCCAAAATAAAAAAAAAGATAGTGAGTATTGTTCACAACCTCCAACACATTTTGCTGCATAGGATTCCAGAGAATTTGGTAAACTCCCCTCAATAATTACTTTAAAGAATTTACTCCTTGATCCAATTAAAAGCAGGAAAAACAGTGGTTTAGAAGCTAAATTGAAACTTGTATGTAAAATGATACAGGTTTTGAATATAAAAATATAGAGTACAGTTATATCCCTTAAACATATGGAGGACCTTCAAAATTACTTTGCATTTTCTTATCTGTTCAAGCAAATTATAAATGAAGATGATGATAAATGATGTCCCACGATTGCATCTTGTTAAACACATTTTAGAAGTAGCATCTAATCAGTGTAGCAGGTAAGCTTCATAAAAAGTCACATTAAGTACATTACCTCCTCCAGGCAGAAAAACTGTAACATTGCTATGAAAGAGTAATGATGATAAATGTCTCTGAAGTTGATATGAATGTAATATGAATGACAAGCATATTGGATTCACCCGCAGGTGCTAATTCAAGATTTTGTTATTAATAGCTTTTGACTTCACCTTAATAATAATGAAGCTGACTACATATCTGCTCCAATGAGCTTCTAACAAATGCATTTTTAACAACTGAAGCACATGGTGGCCTTTTGCAAATTTAATGGCCGGCTTGTTAAAAGGCAAATACTTTCAATTAAATATTTGACAAAACAAAAACAAAATCTTTTCTCATATGGGATTTTTAATAAAAACGTAAACACCCTTTTGTCAACTAGATCAAAGTTTATTTATGTGCTAATATTTCAATTATAAAAATTGATTAATAATTAGATTTTTTTTTCATTCACAGGAAAAAGATAAAGGAAGCAAGCTTCTTCTGAATTATAGCATGTGAGTGCCAGGAAAAACTGCCACCATGTCTCTCATAGTTTATGAGAGAATACATTTCGGGGTACTGACAGTGCTGGAGGAAATAGTCCTTTCTATATCTGCTGAATAGCACTGCCGACACAGAACCAGAACACACTGACATTTGACAGGAAATGAAAAATATCAAGGTATTTTTTTTTATATTGATGCTATTTAGAATACTTGAAATCTAATTTGAAAAACTGTAGAAAGATTAATTTTTATTTTCATACACAATTTAAGTCACAGAAATATATATTGAGTAAGAAAGAAATTGTACTAGGAATTTCGTTTGCTACAATCTTACCTTTCCTAGTCCTGGACCCATGAAAATCATTGGGGCTTTATCATGTACAAGCAGACAGTAGGAAAAATAAAAGGAATAGCCAGCCAAAGTTAAACTTCATGGAGAGAGGCAGCTGGACAGGACACCAGCTAGGTATGCAGTTGTAGAGAGGGATGGTGGATTTCATCGACTTCACACAGCTCCTTAAAGACAAAACTAAGTGTTGTTCTAAACTTGTCAGCTGTGTGTTATAAATGTTAACTGATTATCACGGATATTGCCTTAAATTACATTTACTCTAACACTTAAAGTGTACCTAAACTAAACATTTTACTTTACATAGAAGGGTAGACAACCATTCAATATAAAGTTTTTTTTTTTTTAAAAAAGGGTGCAGCACCTTCCCTTTAAGTCCTAATCCCACGAGGCTTTGGCTGCTTTTTCTGCACATGTGCAGCTGAGGCATCATTTTATCCAAGGTGGAAGAGATGCCGATCTCATGCTTGATATTTAAATGTTTAAAAAAGGGAAAGAAAGAAAGATGTTTGTAAAAACATTAATTATGTATTAACATGCTTTCGATACATACATAATTATTCAATACATTCCAATAGGTAATATTGTAATTTTTAATTTGTAAAGCTGAATGACCAGAATTGTTGCACATGTCCGGACGTGTTTCGCCACAGTAGGGCTTCTTCAGGGGTGCAATGTGGTATACGAATTGTTGCAGTCTGTACAGATAAAATAATACACACAGAGGAGTTTATGTTAATACATCACATTACTTATATATACACAGTGGAGTATAGGCTTGATGTGTAGTACAGGTTATTATATTATATTATGAATAATAATTTCAGATGAATATATGTAGTATATATATATATATATATATATATATATATATATATATATAAATATAATATGTATATTGTATATAAATACAAAAATACAGCACATGTTTTTGGATCTTTAAAACCCCTGCAAATACAGAAAAATACCTGTTGATGTGCCAAAATGCACTTTTGTTGCATTTGCCAACAATATACAGCATTTTTGTGAGAGGTTGCTGCCCAAATGTCTTTTGATTAACTACTATTTTCCACAACGTAAACACCAATCATTCTGTATGACTATGAGTGCTAATTCTTGAGATTGCACAAGGTATGTACAAAACACAGGAGCTTGGAATTTCTGACATGTTTAATACGGGCTAATATGATCAAAAATAGTCACCAAAATCAAAGCAATCTACAACACACAATTCTGATTAACCACTAGAATTAGATTTGGAATTATATTGTGGATTTAAAACTGGGTTAAAAGCTGACAGCTTTAATAAAGAAGGAAAACTGAGCAAAGATTAAGCAAAAATGGAAAGTCAAAAAACAATAGCATTCTCTAAGAGAACAATCTGAATTTTCTTCCATTTCATTAAAATGCTCTTAGTAACATGCCAAGCTTAAATGTGCGTTGGGCATAATACATGAATGAAAACACAGTAAATGTACCTCAAACTAATTCTTGATTACAAGCACCTTTTATATACCATTGGTAATGATAATTAAGATGATATTTGCTTTGTGAAGCCCAAGTTATAAATCATAAAAGAAATGATGGTATAGAGTTTGTGGAGTTCCCATTAAACATAACTAGAAGCTATTTGAAACCGATTCGGTCAACTTGCGGTGCTTGGAAATATATCTGTATTTCAGGCTACTGGCTTATGGCCACCTGGAGTGATACAAGATAGAACTTTAGTAAGAACACCTGCTCCCCAATTATAAAAGTGCCAGGTTCTGCAAACCTGATTTTGTGCACAGTGAAGACAGGACACACAACAGTTTCTCTCTTTTTATTGATTTTATGCCGGAACAGCATAGTAACATTGCTCTTTTTTTGCTTTTCAAGAGCTGGAGAGGAGGAAAAAAAATCCATACTGAAAAGGGGACATTTCTTACTCATAGTAAAGAGCTGCCATTTTGCTATGTGTTTTAGAGGATGCAGAAATTTGCCCATATAGTGGTGATAGGTATACTGAAAAATAAATATGGTTTCATAAAAGAAATGCCTTGGATATTTTCTACAATTTTATAGAATGAATACCTAGATCTTTGTTTTACTAGTATACCATTGGTAACCGAGCTATCTGTCTTGTATACCTTCCCTGCTACCAAAGCCATCCACATACGTCCTTGCATATTGTTCCAGCAAATCCTAACCTCCATACATTATTTGACGGCAGTACAGTCTTATCTTTAATCTACCATATTCATTGAAATACATTGAGAATATTGATTTCTGACTTCCTGCATGTCAGTGCAATAAAACAGTTTGCTTACAATTCAGGTTGGGGAATTCATTGACAACAATACATTTCCTTTATACAAAACTATAAATGCATATAAAAATTAATAATATATTATGGAACTTCAAGCTTTTTGATATGTCCTATAACATTACATTAGGGTAAATACTGTTAATAGTTAAACACTAAAACAGAAAAACAGTATACTTTTCTAACACAGAAAATATATTTTGACAAAACTGCCCAGTCATATTCTAAATTGCAAATGTAAAAACAATATTTAGTTAAATGGTTAATCATATACACTTTTACAAAAAATATTGAACTTAAACCTCCTATACTGCAAAAAGGAAGCTGTGGCTTGTAAACACATCATGAAACTCATTATTCAAAAAAGTCAAAAGGCAATGACTTGAAGCAGTGGTATTTAAAGTGAAATAATTACATTAGGATTGAAAATGACATTATTACTTTTTTCCCCTTTAAACTTTTGCATGGTTTTTGTTTATGAGGAAAATTTAATTAGATGTGGATAAGAATTTGACTTCTGTTTCACTTACAAATTAATTACATGGCATTAATTTTCAGCTCTGAAAAAATAATTCTGCATGACTGAATCTAGGTCAGAAACTAAACTTTGCTTTTTTGTGTCTCCGGTTCGGTGTAGAGAAGAAAAAAACGTATGATTTATAGAGGGATGGAGAGATGTGTTGGCCCTTCAGGAAAAAAAGGTAAAAAAATGAGAAATCTTTCTTCTGAAGAGCATCCCAACACATCTGGCAGAACTGCTACATGTATGATTTTTTGGTGTGGTAGGTACTCCAATAAATTGAAGGCACATGTCAATATGCAACAACATATCAACATGTGTGATAAAGCATGTGAATTGATCCACCACACTACAAATATGTGAATGGGCTCTGAATGGGAACCTACTTGACTTCACTAGGCTATTAACGATCTTCTGTAACGGGATCATAAATTAGGAAGGCATAAGGCACCAGCTGGGAATAAAGTTTCATTAACATATTATCCTGCTAAGTCTTCTGTTATTTATCTGGTTGTTGATCTTGCATTTTTCTCTAGTTTCTTCCTACTAACTGCTCATTCCACAGTTTTGTATTTTCTGCCACCTCCACTGGGCTCCTTTCCGCTTGATGATCGACACAAATAGGTACATACTGTCAGCATTTATTATGGTAAAGAGCAGAATTACAATGATTCTTAAACTCCTACCTACCTGTTAAGGCTGCCTACATCTAAAGACATGAAACTTTCATTAAAAAAACAAAAACAGACATTTAATTAAAAGCGCTTAAACCCTTCATTCAGGCATGGACAGCAGGTGTGGCTATCTTCCTTTTTCTTCCTACAGGTTCTGCTTATGTCACCCAGTCTCGCACTGCGCTGACACAAGATCAAGTGACATGTCTTCCTGAAACTGTAAAAAAAAAAGTACCAATCTCAGTGAACATGCGTGAGATCTTATATGTTAGGAGATGCTTTATAGGATCCCCTGCTGTGCCCCATCTCAGTATCAAACACAGTTTATTGTGTCCAGTGATGTCATTTTCAGCAGCCAGGAGAACTAAGAGATAGCAGCAGCCCCCGATTCCATTTACCTATTTAGCCTGATGTATTTTATTGGCATCCCTAGCACCACTCTGTGAGTGTGTGCTCAGCTGAAGGGGATTTTACAGGCAGTATATCTCCTGAGTCAGTCCTGGACAGTCATTGACTGCTGGGACGTTATAGCCTCTCTGCTCCCAGTCACCAGGGCCTGTTGTAGCATTAAGCTGGGCTAACTTGCTGCTGGTGTGTTATTCGCCTGATTTACTGTTATTGACCATGCCTGTTTCTGACCCTGTGAGTTTGTGCTGCCTGGACTGACCTTTTGCCTGTGACCCTGACTCTGCTTGTGTCTTTTCTTTGTGTACCTCGTCTGGTGAACGGATTAACAGTGCATGACCTCTGCCCTGTATTCTGGACTTGTCACTTTTGGAATCTTGGTACTGCTTTATCTGTGGGCCCTTGGTCCTCTACCAGACCATCACCAGATGTCCATCTCTTGCGCATTAGGTCCTGGGGTCAACTGTGTACTGGGAGACGCAACCAATCTCTCAAGGCTGAGTGGGGACTTAATAAAGATGAAGACTGCGGTGTTAGATTGGGGGACTGGTGTCTGGTGAAGACTGGTGATGACCAGGGCTATACATTAGCACTTTTTTACCTTTAGGAAAGCCCCTTAATGTGCATGCACAATCTCAGGCATGCACACAAGAAGGACCTCACAGCCTCCTGGGTTATGTGATGTATGTACCCAAGAAAGTTGCTGGTTTCCCCTACAGCCTTTACCGCTATGGTAAATTAAAAAAAAAAACATTTTTACATTTTAATACAGGATAGCAACACATTCAAAATCACTCTTTAGAAACAGTCATGATAATAATACAAAGCATTCTAGAAACATCAAAATATGATGTGGTCCTAGATATTCTAATGTTTTACTCAACTTTTATCTCAAAAGTCCTAATTTGCAGGTCACCTATTAGTCTAGGGATTAGTTTGACATTTTTTCTGACATATTTCTAAACACTTTGTAAGTCCTTTTCACTTGAGACTTTATATCTTAGTCAGCCAAGGAATAAATTCTCTCAATAAATGTACACAGTGCTCTTGTGTAATGATATCCTAGTAGACAACATACATTAAATCTAAAGTAAAGATATGTATTATTCACATCTTGAGTGTGTTTCTAATGTGTTGTACCTACATAAATAGGTCATTTGTGTTATTGTACATTTTTAGTAATAAATAATATTAAAGTAAGTATTAAAAAATACATTTTAATTTTAACAAATATGTCTGCAACAACTAATTTTCCAAATTGTGCTTTATATACCTCTGGATTTTTTTTTTTCAAATGACTTTATTGGAGCAATTCAAGAGGGCTAACAGGAATAGTACAGCCAAAACAGGTACTAAATACATTGGACATGGTTTAATAAAGCTCACCAAGACTGGAGAAGATAGACTATCATAGGAGAAACTGGGTGATCCTGCTTAGCTGAAATTGATTTCTTAAAAACATTTTGCTATTATTTGGGGAATGTTTTCAATCATTCCAGGTTTGCTGGATCACCTGGATTCCTCCATGATAGTCAATATTTTCTAGTATTTATTAAGTGTTTAAAGCGTGGGCAGTCACACTGGAGTATCAAACGAAGAGAGACCCAAAGAAAGGCATTTTTGTTTCTGAAGTTTGTGTTCAGAGACTGACGGAAGCAATCATTGGTACCAGATGGAAAAACAGACAGAATAGAAACAAGAGAGAAGGAAGACAGAATGAAGGTGACTGGGGGAAGGCCACGAAAAGCCCAAACAAAGACACACCACCAACATGATCATGAAGGTGAAAAGGAACAGGCAAACCATGGGGAATACCTCTGGTTTTTTTATTAGTTGTACACATTTTCCAATGGTTTACATTATCGGCAATGTGCACTGGATCGTCATTCAGGCCAGCAGACCTTTTGTTATTCATATTTAACCTGTCCTTTAAAGTTTTCAATGTATTCCTATTTCTAACTTCATTGTAAAAGTAATATCTCTGGTTTCTAGAGAACATGTCTTATTAAAGTACCACTCACTCAGTAAATCAATATCCCCGATATCAGCAGACAGGTATATTAATTAGGCTTTGCCACTACAGGACTATCCCCCTGAGACATTTCCCTTTTCCCTGACCTGAACTGTAGCTACCTGTGGATTCTGCAACATTCTTTCCAAAAACATTGCTAGTAATTACCAAATAATAACAAAGTTACTTTCCATCCATCAGTGAGGAAAGTTGTTATTTAGATCAGAGTCAGATATGGCTCTGACCTATCACACTACACCTTGTTTTCTGTATCCCCAGTGAGGAGATTCACCCCCAAGCCATCTAGTACATAAAGCCAGGGACATAAGCTCAGGTTAAGTCCTTTAAATATATCATGTGCTTTCTAAACTCCCTACCCTTTTCTTATTAATAGCACAGTTATAAGACACATAGTAGGACACATTGTAGGACAGTTATATCAAACAAGTACCTGAAAGGCCTAAGAGAAGAAATCACTTATTAAATATAAATGGAAAGTTATCAATCTATTTTAAAAGGTCATATATTGATAGAATATGTAAACTGCAGTTCTGATCTGGTTCTAAAAATATATTTTTTTCTGGTTGATGTTCTGATCTTCTACCTTTGATACCATCTGTATCTCTGACTGCAAAATGATTATGCAGCTCAGGTATTCAGATAACTGTCACACAGTTATCTGCATCTTTGTTGAGGGTGTGTGACTAAAACTATTTTTAACAAAATACCATATTTAAATGCAGACAAAAACCATTTTTTACAATGATACCAGCAACAAAATTTATCAGTGCTGGGTATACTTTAGGATTTCCATACAATACAAATATAGCACACAAAAGTGGTCACAAAATGTTACAGAGTTTACTAAATATTGTCTAACCCTAACATGTATTTAATTTAGGGCATTACCACTTCTGAAGGTGAATACTAAGGTCACAATATTTGGAAGAAAATTTATAACTACATGGCTGAATTATTGTAAACCAGTGGGAGTTATGACCTGCAATAACCTGGACCCCTGTCATCCTCTGCCTAGTTGTAATGGCTTACTAAATCCACCAGTAAATCATTAGCTTGATAAGTGAATCCAAGCAGTCCCTTCACAGTGGCATGAGGTTAAAAAAATAACAAACATTTTTCTTTTCTTTTCATGATTCTTTTTTTCTATCCAATCTGTAAAAAACTATATTTAATATATATTTAATTATTACATAAACATATTTAAGTATTACCTTATTACTTTTTAAATTTTACAAAAGTATGACAATAATATTGAAATAATAGCAATAATAACACATAATAATACCATGCATTACCATAATATTAATTTTATGTTTTATTACAATATAAAAAAAATCTTCTTTTAAAAGGATTTTTACTCTTTGTTATATTAACATCAAAATCTAACAGAAAGTACACATAACCGATTACTTTGGGCACTGAAAATATGCATCACATTCCAATTTAATGTATTCTAGCTTGGTGTTTTCACATTTCATAGTATATTTTTATTCATTTTTCATAAAGCAATATTCTTAACAATATACCGTATGACCATAAGCCCTTCCTCACAGCTCTTAGTGAAATAATAAATAATGTATCTCATATTGATAGTGTGTCCAGAGAGACAAGTATCTTCTACAAACAGTTGCCGTATATTTTGCATGAATAAGTAACAAGTAAACAATCAGATATGTTCTGCCGCACAGGTGTTTAACCTTTGATCACCGAAGGCCTTGGGATTTTCATGTCTTTTATTAGTACAGGCACATTACACTATACTTTTTCTCTGTGTTTCACATGAGCAGTTTTATATTTACAAATGGGAAATAATGTCACTTTCATTGCTTTTCTTTAGCTTTTCTTTTTCTGTTATAGGTCACAAATGTGAAGTTATGAATAAAATTAGTTATATAGCCTATATTCCAAGCAAGCACATTTTAATTACAGAAACTTAAAGACCATTTTAAATAGTGGAAATGGAACATCATGTTGGAAAATAATACTGCAGGACTAGTTTATCTGCTGAACATCAGGCAATATTCTCAAAAAACAAAGTGCTCAGATGAGAAAATCAAAAATTGATTTCATTTTTTTCTTTTTTAATAAAAGTTGGAGCTAAGTTTAAAAAGAGAATTTAGGCAAACTAGATGCTTAGACCAATCACATTAAGTGCTGGCCTATTTTTCTGAACCTGCTTTGGCTCATGCTGTGGCTTTTATATTTTTTTAGTCACAGACAAGTAGAGGTAAGCAGCGGAAGATCAGGAGTTCTGATTTTAAGTACATGCTTGCTTCAAGACAGTTGCTCAGAAAACATTGAGAAAAGGCAAGTAACAATTTCGGAAAGGTGACAATACTAAAGACCTACATATTATTCCTAAAATAGATGTTCTTTTAATATTTTTTATATAGTGTGGAATCTGCAAGCTTTTCTAAGCGTTTAAAGCAAACATTTATAAACACCTGTGAACTCTTCCATTTGTTTTCAGTGGAAGCATTTTTAAATGCTTGCAAATGCCCCTATTGATTTCAATGTAAGCATTTATAGGCAGGTATAGGCATTTAAAAGGGTTTACAAGCAGTAAAAATATGTAAAACACAGCAAGGAGTGTTCTCTTTAATGCTCAAAACCATTCTACCCACAAACTCCCTGGTGTGAACCACCCTCCCTGTGATGTCTGTGCAATAATGAATACCTTTGGCTACTTGAACCACTTGATCATCTCTAACAGATGTCTGGATTCAGTTGTGTCTACACAAGATAAGCTTAAATTTGGCTACATACATTATTATTTAGAATTTCAACAACTATGAAATGCAATTACAATAACAAATGAAATTTGTAATTTGGTGTAAATTGTTTAGGGAAACAATCACACTCCATTCTTTGTGGAAACTTTAAGGAACTATAGCTAAAAATTTAAAAAAAAATGCAACCAGAGAGGTCCTTTGTTGCAAAAGGGACTGTCCCTCCTGGCCATCTTGATTGGCCGGGTTGGGATGATATACCTCAATCATTATGTAAATAATTCAGTCCTAGCCTTTCTGTCAAGCCTATTGTAATAGCTTAATGTAATCCTATAACTGTAAAAAAAAAAAAAAAAAGCATAGGGGGTATCTTTTAAGCACTTTTTGGAAAATCTATTTTCATTTCTGTGTCTTACCTTTCCTTTATCCCTACTCCTTGTACCTGCTCCCCTAGTGTAATGCTTATCTTAAGTCTTGGTCAATTTCCTGTTCTGAGCTCACTTTGCCCATGTTCTGTGGTTCTATTAATTCATAAGTAAAAGTCAGTTGCTTAAAATAAAAAATGGGGCTTAAAATGCTCATGCACAGTAAGTAGCTGTTTTAAACAGAAAGGCTTTGTAGCTTGGACCAGGACTGCACAATTTAGTTTTTTGGATCAAGACTGCAGGTAAGTTTACCACCAGGTGGGCAGCGCTCAAAGGCACAGGGATAAGTAAATTAAACAAAAAATAAATACGTAAAAAATATGCACTGTCATTTGTTTACATTTGAATCAAAGACCTAGAAAAAAGAATGCCTTTCATAATTGTCAGAAAAGTATCAGAATTTTCATACCTGTTCTACGTCAGTTTTACTGACAGTATTGTAGCCAATAAATCAACAGCCAGGGAATAAAAAATCTCAAAAAATATTTCTTATGGTAGCCTCTACAATCTCTCCTGACCAAGTACTATTAAACAGGTTTTTACCAGTATATGTGCAATTGTACAAAAACAAACAAATCTAAATATTCATACATAAATACAAAAAAAAAATATCAAAAGGTTTTCATTGTAGAATTTGGTCATATTGATCTGCTAAAACAAGTGTGGATGCTAGAGTTAGTTAGAGTTAGTTAGTTAGTGGTTTTATATTCAATTAAGGTTTAACCTCATTGATCATTTAAGTTTTTGGTACCTATCATCTTGAGGGTCTTTCTCACCTAAAACACACTCATATCCTGCTTTTTGCATTTGACAAATATCCCTTAGATGCAGCATTGGTGTAATCTGTTAAGACAATAAAGACGGGTAGAAATTTCATATTGTCTCACAATACTTTCAGTCATATAGAATTTTCAATATTCTATAATAGAAGTAATTATTCTTCTGTCTAGAATATTACACAATGGAATGTGTGGAATATAAATCTGTATATCACACAGAATTGTGTGCATGATATTGTAGTATTCAGTGTTCTATCCTTGGCAAGGTTCACTTAGGACTTTCACATGAGATCAGAAATGTGGCTATTTCATCATGATGATTATACATTTGTTGTCACTTCTCCTATTTTCTCCTTGAAACTCCTAGCATTTTATTCTGTGAGTAACTCTCATGTTTCCCTAGGTAACATAAAGTTTCATAGAAAGTCACTGCTTTTCATCCTTTAGCCCGCTTTCTCATTTCCAAACCATCCCTAGAGAGCTGCATCAGGTACAATATCTAGAACATTGCTGAATAAAAGTAATCTGACTTTCATTTTATTCTTATATTCTTTCAAGGACACAATAAGAATGTCATGTGTGCCTAAACCAACTGGCCTACAATTTTTGTCTAATATTTTCTGTCTAATATGCACATCGTATGTAATATATACAGTATATATATTTATATGTTAAAGAGACAGGTCTATTTATACACTTTCTGTAAAGAGATATAGTATACAGAACAGAGCAGAAATGTATTTTTGATTTTTCAGACATTGATGATATGTATGTATCATATGTAGACTCTCATAGCATCTTACATTTCGCATATGTACTCCAATCACTTAATCATTGTCAAGGTGCTCAATAAATTAAATTCTGTAAGAAATACAATTTCTTAGCCTAGCAAAACTTAAAGTCAAATTTCATTTTTTTTATTATATTTTTTAAGAACCCAGGTTCAGGTTTTTTCTGCTCATGCCCCAGTTGGTTCTCCATTACAGTTTTGTATTGTCTGCCACCTACAAATCAATATCTCCACATCCACCAAGTGTGTATAAGTAGCAATAGAATAGAAACAGAGAAGCAGGACTTATATCTGCTTTGACTTTAATAAATAGGGTGTTTTACCACTTAAAGGCTAGTATTGGGTAAAGGGCAGTGCTGGAAGTATTGGCAGGTTGCATACTAATTTTTGGGACTTATAATGTGACACTCCAACTGCCTCTCTTACACAGTTAGACTTCTATCATAACCCCTGTTGGAAGCACTGCAATACATGTATGAATCCTCAGTAAGCTTTATTATAAACTTGTGTGGTTTTTAAAACCACTACAGTGAATTTAATGTGCACCATTATATGTAGATTGATAAACCACAATATGTGCAGTCCATAGTAATCTGATTACGTGGTGCCCTCCTTCAGTAACACCAAAAATTGTTTGGGATATGGTGCTAACCATTGTTGTCTGCAGACTGGTGGCAGACATATATATATATATATATATATATATATATATATCTGATGATGTATATATCATCTGATGATATTTTCTTTTTAGTGTACAATAATCTCTTTTTCCTTTTGGTCCTTCCAAGATTTCATGTGAAGTATCTAACAGTCTACCTCCATTTCCATTTTCATATTCACAAGTGCAAAGATTTCCATTTTCATATTCACAAGTGCTGCAGCAAAGGATTTCTGTATATACATGTAAGTTTTTTTTATCTCCCATATTTCAAATTTTATTGATTAATTGTGCTTTAGAAGCCTATTGGGATAGCTCTGTTTTACATATATTAAATACTGGTATAACGAGTGTGTTTTGAAAGCTGGAAAAGGAAGAGTTCTTTTGTCAACTAGCAGTGACAAAATTAGGCTTCAAACATAATCCATGCGTGCACTGAGGAATAATTGTTTTTTCAATTTAATTTAATTTAAAGATCATCCTCAGCCAGGCAGACTATCTGAAATCATCACTTAAAGTAGAAGTAAACTGAAAAAAAACTCACTCACCTTTACCTTCGCAGATCTGTTAATCCCTCCAAAGGTTTCCAGGATCGGGTCCCGCATCGTCCTGGAATCCTTCTTCGTCCCAGGGTGGAGAAAGTGTCAGGCGTCGCCATCTTCTTTCCCCTTCTTCCATCTTTTTCCTACCTCACTCGATCTTGCACTGAACAGGCGCAAAATCAGGTGACATAGAAGGGAACTGCGCATGCTTGAGATCATAATTTTTTTACCCTATTGAGAAAAAAGGTCCTTCTGCGCACGTCCAATCTCAGGTGACATATGTATCCCGGGAAGCTTTGCGCTCCCATTCAGTCTTGATCCCCATAGTGGGGCTCTACCCTTTGTTTTTTTAAAATAAAGAGTTTTACACCCCCTGCCCCCCAAATGAGGTAATTTTTATCTTATATAAAAGGGTTGTCTACCCTTTTATGTAAGGTAAACATTTTAATTTAGGTCTGCTTTAAGAAAATATAGATAATTTACAATACAAGACACTGTTGCCCAATATTATGTCCCTACATATGTCATAATGCAATAACCTTTAACCCCCTAACGGTATTTTCGAGTGTGACTCAAAAGGGTGGATTTTCCAGGCAAAAATCGGTATTCCCGCTTTTTCTCACACTCGGGGTAGCTTTTAACTAAAAGAAAAAACCCACTTACCTTGTTCCATCACTGTCCCCCGGCGTCCTGCTGGTCCCCGCCGCCACACGTCCTTTCTCTTCGATCTCCAGCCGGCAAATGCAGCGACGATCTCTGTGGTTTCCCAGTGACGTCGGTGCAGGCGGGAAGATCGGCAGGGAATTCAAAAAATGTTGTATTGGATTCAATACAAAATAGCTGTTTTGAATCCAATACAAAGAAATGTTCATATAATATATACAAAATTATATATGTATTATATATGCTACTGTACAGTTATATTACATGTTTAAACATTTTTTTTACTTTTTTTAAAAGAATTATTATGTTTTGTTATTTAAAGTTTATTAATAAATTTGATAAATGGTATAAATATTAGTGAGTTATGCCTAGAATATAGAATTATAGCCTACAATGAAAAACACATTTCCATGCAAAAAATTATACCATTTTTTGCATGGAAATTTTTGACAGAATTAGACCGCTAGGGAGGTTATTTGGCTAGAACTTTTGGTCTAGAAAAAGACCTATTTAAATTAGTGGGCACTACTGTTTATACATGTATGTCTGTTTAAACATATGTGACCATGAATATTCCTTGTTTTGTGCATAAGATAACAACTTAATAAAAAGCAAATTTTAATGTTTTAAAATACACAAACGGAGAACATATGTTTGTACTCAAATAATGTAGGGTGCCCTAAAAATTCCTCTTGTCTTAAATTAGTGTGAATAGTTTTGGTTAAGTGGTAATATTTTGACTCTTTGTCAATTTATTATTATTGGTTAATATTACTGTATGTGGCTTTCTTAACAACCACTACAAACGCTGCCCACTATGTACTCATGTACAACAGGTTCACAGCCAATGTTTACTTTGCCAAATACTTAGTGGTAATAGAAAACTCCAAACAGCCAAAGCCGTAGTGGGAATAAACTCAAACCTCATCCTTGATTTATAGAACTAATACGTTTTTCTAAGCTGTTTCAAAACTAATAGAATAAATTATATGGCTCAAGTTGGGCTTTAGCAATACCGCATAGCAACTACTGCCCAGAGTTCAACATATTGATAATTTTTTAAGATGTATTAAAATGTTTAAATGTTTAGTGCTTAGGATAGTTTATGCAACAATTTTATTTTATGTTCTTTTTTTCTCTATTTTCTACAGCTTTGTGATATGAATAAAGATTTTAAGTCTCAGTTTTATTACTTCTACACCAATTATTTTAGAAAAAAAAAACAGAACTACAAAATATGATTTAAAAGAATGCTAAAAGCATAACTATGTCCTATAAATTAAAGTTTATTTGTCTCTGGGGTTTTTTGCAAACCTGACAGCCTTGACAAGTATCCATTAGCTGAAGATTCAACACTTAAAATTGGAATGATTTTCTAATTGGAAGACTAACCTAGACAGGGCAAGATAAATAGAATATGAAACATATGACAAACTTAGCGAAAAACCTATATCATAAAAAGAATGTTACATTGGCTTTTGCAAACAATCTGTTAATATTGTGTGAATTCAGGCTACTTTGGTTATTTCCCACACCCATTGTATTTCAAAATAAGATTTTTAAACCCTTTATTTTTTCCTAAAAAAATGAAAAAATAATATAGTAACATTCGAATAACTGCATTATAAAAACAGACTTTCCCTTGGTAAACAAAAGGGTTGAATAATAGGCAGTGCCCCCAATTTTATATCTCCTTAACAAATTGCAGCAGTTGGTTGCAGTGAGTGGAATTCTTACTTATACTTACCTATTACTTCTGCTGACCTCTGCCGCAGGGGCATTCATTACCCTAATTGATGCCAGGGCATTGTTAGCCTATGATGATCACCAATGAGAGGGCTTTTTTTTACTAACCATTGATGCAAGGGCATTTTTTCCAAACGAAGGCATTTTTATTTTATTTACATTTTTTTTAAACTACCTAACAAACCTAAAACATTGTATATAACCAAGCAGGACCCTTCACACTTTTTATTAGTTTTAAATGAGATTAGAATGTGCAGTTAGATGATAAGTATATGGTGAGCCTAATGCAGATTATTTACTAGGGTAACTGAATCTAGAATTTAACTACTATATAATGAGAAGAGACAGTCAATAGCAACCAGAGTAAATAATGCAAATTTCCATAATTCTTACTAACACCACTGATACGAGGGCAACATTTTACCTTTTTAGGAACGTTTTTATTTCCATGGATGCAGGGGAATAGTTAGGTCCCATTAACCGCTGATATATGGGTATTTACTTTTTCCATTGATTGCTGATGAATGGGGCATTTATTACATTTATTACTAATTACATTTTTTGTACTTTTTTTTGTACTTGTTTCCTAAAAAATGGACAAATATAAACACATTTGCAAGTATTTTTACGGTTGCAATTACTTGCAAATCTTTAAAACACAAAATTTAAAAAAAAAAGGAATTTTTCTGTAAATTAAAGCAAAAGAATAGCCAGAAAAAGCATTTTAGGCCACATACCAACATTGCAAGTTAAACATAGTAATGGAGAAAATATGCCCAATTTTTGTATCAAAGTACATTTTGCCAAAATCATCTTTTTATTCCTAGTTACAGTCAAAGATTCATAGCCACGATGCATCATTACAATGTTAGACCACACATGTTGTATGTCTTTATATCTACAGTCCAGACTTGCCATCCTGCAGTTTCCATTTTTTTCCAAAACTATAAAACATTGTTTATAAAAATCGCTATGCATTCAATTCAAGGACTTTCCAATCCAATCTATGCACCTAATGAATGAGAAGATTCTTGGGACTTGGTAGCAGAAAGTGTGTTCTCTTCTAACATAAGAGCTTCATTCAACGTATTTATTATTGGCAAAAATTCCTTTGTCCGTTGATAGATAGAAAATAAATATATATTTTATATAAATCATATATTTATTTTTATACTATATATATATATATATATATATATATATATATATCCCAAGTGCAAGGGTTTTAGCAAACTTTCTCATTTTCAGACTGGCCTCCTTTATGTCTCCTTCTGCCATAAAACTCTTCTACCTTCCTGCTAGCATTTTTTTATTTATATTTTTCCTATATTTTTATTTATAATGTTCACTTGCCTATTGCCAGAATTACCAAAAGCTATCACACCTATTAATGTAATTGACAGATTGATTAGCTGGGTTCACCCTTCTTAGGTGTGGGGTTTCTTTAAATTATTAAAATGTGTGATTTTTAACAGTATATCTGAGGCAGACTACATTTCAATAATTAAAGAAAAACACATACATTTTGAAACCTAAATTAAAAATATGCAAGAAGTCAGAATGTATTCTCTTCTAGGAGGAACACTTATTCTTGTAAAATATTGTTTTGTATTAGCATACAAAGACTGTCAAGGCTTTTGGATGGATTGTTTTTGTATTAAAAATAGTATTGAGGTACCTTTTTATCTTTACTTCGTTTCAAGGACATTAAACGTTTCCATAGCAACCTATGTTTGCTTAATATGTGTGAACAGGGTTGGTTATTTAGAATGTCATGTTTGGGAAAAATTTCCAAAATGACATTTACAAAGTGCAATGGCAGAGTTCACTTTCATTCACATCAATGGCGACAACAATAGGCTAAGTGTGCAAAGCAGATACAGTTTTACATATATTTTTCCAGCCAGTCATAACTTTTTGTCTTTTTTAAAGAGGATTCTTTTTCTTTTATTTTATATATATATCACAATATTGTGACAATTGTAATTATCATTTATCTATTGTTAACACAGAGAACAAGCGTTTTTGTTCTTTTTTTCTAGCACATTACATGGTATGACACTGTGCAGCTTTTCTCTTAGCATAACATCAGATAATACTTTTAAACTAATTTAAAACATAGATTGAGATTTTTGAGTATATTTGGTGATAAACTGACTGGACTGGAAATACTAAGAACATTTTTCCATTGACAGTAGAGTGCATGGGGGAGTGAAGCTTATGTTGCTATGAAAAAAGATGCAGGATGCTGAGAATTGCTCATTTTAATGGTAATATGTTTAAACATAAGATGCCAGGAAATATATTCTTCAGGGAGCAGAGACACAAAGAGAAAAAAAATCCCAGGAGATTTTAGTGTAATAGTTTACATATTGGTGAGGATTAGAGCAATTTTGGATGTTATTCACATTGCAGAGGCTAGAGATTAAGCCCTTGTTGGGAATCAAGCAACCAAAGAAATTACATGTGAAAAATATTTCTCTTTCCAAGCAGAATCTGGTAAGTGGTCAGACACTATGCCCTGGTCCTGATGTTCTTTTCCTCATTGGCTTTGACGATCTTGGTCTTGGCAATTTTCAAAAAACTAAGGCAATGTCATGGATCTCAAATAAGGTACTGGACTATCTCCTTCTCTACTTAGGCCCCTCTGCTATCCCCACCATTGTCTACTTTTTTGAAAACTTACTAGGTCCCCTATAATTATCAAAAAAGTTAACAAAAACAGTATGTTTAAAACTACCTACAGCTTCACAAAGGGCAAAGCAACAGGCTAATTTTAAAGCTGCACGTGATGCAAGTGATGTCCCTTCTGCAATAAAACAAATTTACCTGCTGATTGCTGTTCTGAGCTGCACAGATAGGACTGCCAGGACTAAATAAAATCTTGCGTGCCTCATGTCAGCCCAGCCAATCAAGATGGCTGAATACTGAAACCATTAAGAAGAGAAAAAAGAATATATATTATATATATATATAAATATATATATATGTGTGTGTGTGTGTGTGTGTGTCGGCAGGAATACAGAATGAAGAAGTATGCATGTCACAACTTGGCTATGCAAAATAGAACACATAGAAGTGCTACAAAAAATATAATTCTGTATCTATTTTTTTCTTCATGAAAGTCCATGTAAAATATCCAATATATATTTTTTTTTGGGGGGGGGGGGGTGCTGGTTAGTAGGCTTAGAACATGTAGGGATAGGTTGTTATTATAACATCAACCATAATTGTTTTACTTGCTTGCTTGAACAGTTTTTCCTAATCATTGTTAACAATGCCTATTGAAGTGCTGTGGAAAACAAGGTTATGTATGACATGCCTAAGCTATAAGAAGAGCTTATTTTGTAAAAAAAAATCAACATAAAAACCAACAAGGATATGCAAGTGGAAGTATTTCCCATTTACCAATCAGATTGCATTTTACCAGAATCAATCAAAAAATAAAACTATTAGACAATTATTCTTGATCTTATCACTTTATTTAAAATGGTTTGTATCTGAAATACTGTTCATCAATTCTGTTTGTATCTTCTACAGAAAAGTAGGCTGCATTATTTTAGGCAACTTACAGTTACAGGAACTGACAAGCTCAGAAACAGACACATATGCTCATGGTATATGAGCCTCAAGTCAGAAATACTAAATCCAACACATTGGTACATTTTCTTTGGAAAACAGTATATGTGAGTATTCTTGTTTTCACTTTATATGATTAGGTTTTGCATAAATAAAACAGTTTCTTTGATACAAAGCAGGTGTTATTTTAAGACATTCTGTCATTTTTGTATCTATAAACAAGCACAATCCAATTTCCATTTTTTCTCAGTGTTATTTCTTGGCTGAAAAGTGCAAATTAATGCAGTTCACTAAGTGGAACTCTCCCCACATATCTGTTTTCTTCCACTTTGATCCATATTTCACAAAAGAATGTTGAGTATTCAATACATTATGCTGAAAGGGTGTAAATAATTCAAAATATACAGTATTAATCGATACACATCGCAACAACACAACAACTATGTTGGAGTGTTAAAATCTGATAATGAACTGCCATGAAAAGCTTGTTCCTTTGTAGGAGGAAAAAAATACATAAAAAGTAGGTGTAAGGTGAAAGCAAATCCTCTATAATTTGACATGTCCTTAGTTCAGAGTAATAGGTAATCTGTTATTGCCACTCATTAGTGTGCAAGCATTGGCCTTGCACACCAACATGCTAAAAACAGCAAATTGCCCTTTTTTATAATCACAATGCACCACAATGCACTGCCTTGCTATTCCATCCATTTCAGCTTGTTACAAAGCAGGTGATTTGCTTTAGTGTGTTGAAGTGTTCAAAATAAATGGCATGATTTCTGTGTTACTGTGGGCTACAGTAACATTTAATTACCAAAAACCAAGAACTGAAATGGTCTTCAAGGCAGGGGTTGTGATTACGTGCAGTGTCAGTGTTATTGGGACTTGGTACCATAGTAAGACAAAATGTGCCATTGAAGTTGTCCACAAGCTAAAGCATTTACGGTTGGGGATGAGGGTGGAAATTTAGGTTATGATTCTTTAGGCTTGCAGACACCAAAGCCCCCCTTCATTCCTTTCCATATGCATTATGTTATGTGGCTAATTGTTATTGTGGCTGTTTGATGGTTGTTAAATAAGACTGTAGAGGCCATTTTACATACATATTGTTCAGTTTGTGGAGACTGTAAATTTATGAATTTAGTAGTCATATGTTATGAAAAAAAAACAAAAAAACTTCTAATCGCACTCCAGTACATCTGATCCTCGTAGGCTTCAATAAGTTATCCATGAAGACATACTCAATTACATTGCATTGTTTAGTGACCTAACAAGGTCAAGTGAACACCATCTCATAATGATCCCTACTTGACCATGATTCATCAACACAGTCAAACATGAGGAACATGTTGGTCTTAGGTGGAACAATGGCTGTAGGTAGTGATGGTGTTAAGTAAAACAATAGTTGTGTCATGACCTGGGATCACAGTCCAATTGCTGCAGAATCAAGCAAGTTTGTGTTAGCAAACAGGCTGGGCTTGATACACCAATAACTATATTAGTACAGGAGCGAAGCCAAAGCATTTTTTAGGGATCAAGCCCATTTGGGTAGCTAGTTGGTTGGACGTGGAGAACGAAAGGTGGTCCATGAATAAACAATCAAGGATCAGTACATGACCAGTGGTACATGAGGAGGCAGTGTTACAACTGCATCAAGAGCAATATATTAGCAGAAGCACCATACTTTGACAAGCATGAACTGTAAGGTATGGCCTAGGTAGAATTCATCAGTTCAGCAAGACACTGGGGAAGATTGGTAATGAGACAATGGGCCAGATTCATCAAGCAAAATCGGAAGTTCACTCGCTCGCGCGTATTCACGATCGGGCATTGGACAGACACGCTGACTACACACTGGTGTATTCTCCCGACATTTATCAACTGAAATGATCATGTGCTTCAAGGTGAGCATCTCTGGCAGCTTGACACTAGCGTGCTTGCATTAAAAGTCAATCTTTCCCTAACAAATCATTCTTTCAAATGACATACATCTTCTAGTTAGCCCTAAATAAAAATGTATGATGTGTTCAAATGTTTCAAACATATATATTAGCTTAGAAATAAGCATATTTTTAAATGACCTAATATTTTCAGGTTCGGAAAGACTTAAATGATTTCAGCTGTTTATATGTCTGACCCGAGGATCCATCTGGGGATAATTCCCTAAATAATGGCTGGCGAGATCTCGCTTTTGCCTGCGGACAAGATCATCCACCCATGTTCTTGTTTGCTTCTATATATATATATAATATCCTTTCATATTTAGGCTGGGTCCACACAGACTGTTTTAAAAACACATGTAAAGGTTTCTCCCACGTTTATATGCATTTATATGCACTTTTACTAGCGCTTTTAGGCTTTTTTAGAAAGCTTCCTTTGAAAACAATGGGGTTTTTTTAAGTGTTTTTAGCAGGACTTTGGAATCTGAAAGCCCCCCTAAAGGGGACTCCCAGATCACCTACAGGGGCACATAAAACCCCTTACTCATTCCCTGAAAGGGTAAAAAATATGTGTTAAAAATAAGAGGAGGCTTTAACGTAAAAGTAATTTATTAAATGTGTGTGTTTAGTGTACCTTTTAAATTTTTTTTTTTTTTACAGGTTATCCCCCAATAAAAAGATGATTCCCACGGCTGAATTCATATTATGAGCACAGCTGTGGGACTTCTGACAGTGTGGGATCGCCAGGCACTAGGGGGTAAATGAGGACAAGTCTCCCCATTCACCTCTAGTGCTCTGTGATTGGCTGAGCAAGGGGAATCCCTGATGATGCTTGAGCCGTCACCAGGGTTTTCCCTGTTCATCCATTGAGCACTAGAGGTGAATGGGAACAAGTCTCCCCATTCAAGTCTAGTGCTCCGTGATTGGCTGAGCAAAGGAGATCCCTGATGATGCTTGAGCCGTCATCAGGGTTTCCCTCTGCACAGCCCTCTGCTCTTGTTTGGTGTGTTACCCTAATCTATGTTGCTGCATTTGATACTTTGCTTACCATTTAGCACAATTGCTGCTTTTGTTTTTTAAACTTTAAATGTTTCAATGTCCATTTTGCAAATAAGAAGTCAATGTTAATGCTATTTTATTGTGTTTGTAGACATATTGTTTCATTTTAATAATATGTCTTTATTACCACATTTAAATATTTGTTCTGCCTAAATATTTTCTAATCCAGTTTTCCACCCTTGATAGGTCCAAATTGGTTTTTGTAAGTATTTTTTGAATGTAATATTTCTTGGCCCATTTTTGAACTATTTTGGCTTTATATGGAATTGTGGGTTTACATGTGTTTGGTGTTTGTGTGTTTTTTGTTTACTTTTTTATTTTGTCATGTGAATTTAGTGGTGTCTGTGTGGTCTCTATATTTTAATGTGACCTTTTAGAAAATGTGTTTATTTTGAATAATGTTCTTTTAGTAGTATTTGTTGTTTGTTTTTATGGGATCTCCTTTAAAATCTCCCAGGATCTTTTAACCCTGGGTGATCCAACAGAACTAACAAGTAAATTGTGATTAAATGTTTTTAAGCATTTCCTTTCTATGAATTATTGAAAGGCTGAAAACAGCACAATTGTCTTAATAAAACTCAGGTGGTGTAATGCACATAGTTGTGCACCAAAACTCAGGTGTTTAATGCACATTTTTGTGCGCCAATGCGGACCTGCTATGTGCGCGGACCTGCTATGTGTTCTATCAGTTAAAAAAGCACCGGTCACTTGCAGAGAAGGATCCTCATTCGGGTAAGTTTTTCTTTTTTATGTGTATATTGTTTGTTTTGCTTCATGTGCACTCATGTATAAACATACTAATTGAAAAGATTGCCTATTTCTTCCTATGATTTCTGATGTTATGGGGTTGGCTCAAAGCATCATTCATGGATGATATTGCCTCTGGTTAGAGGAGGAATCCACCTTTATGTGCTTCCACTACTGAGCTGAGGTGAGTAAGTAAATATATAGTGGAACAAGGTCTAAAATGCCATTCAAACCTGCAGAAACACCCTGAAATGCTGGAAAAGCAAGAAAATGTGTTTGGCACAATGTGTATTTGTCCCTGGAAGTTTTAGATACTAGTACTATTTGAATTATGTAAACACCTAAATAATGCATACAATCCAGTATTTAATGAGCAAAATTAAATTAAGCTACAACAGAACATTTGTTCATTTCTAAGAGTGCTTGGCCCTGCTTGTGAGCTTGGCAATCAATGTGGTTTGATGTTGTGCTTAGTAACCTGGACCTTCTTCCATCAACATCAGGTGAGTTAGAATGAGTATGCAACTAGCTGGAAAGCTAATTGACAACCAGTTTAGCCATTAAGTTGAAGTGTGCTTATATACAATAGGGCTAAGATCAGGCAGTACAGCACAACGAGAACAAACCCATACCACTACTACAAATGAACAGAGGAGTTCTGTAGAATAGTGGCAGCAAATCAACATGAGTAAAGTATGTTAAAGTTAAACTACAGCTTATTCAGCAAATGTCAGACTAATAAAAAAACAAATAAAATAAATAAAAAACATGCAAAATTATTTATAAAAGGAATATGTACATAATACAATAAAATAACAATATGGGAGAATCTTACTTTGATATTGATCTTTACTTTGAATTGATATTCACTGGATGGTATTTGTTTGTCAAGTACCAGTTTGGAGTGGAAACCATGCATACATTTGTCCTAATTATTTGTGAATAAAATGAAAAAACATTGCTGAAGAATTGCCAAACAACAGAAACCATAATTAGAAACCAGGCACAAAATCACTGCAGCAACAGGTGAAGCTAACAAAAAATGAATATTACAAATAGTCACATCAATGCATACCATCCAAGCGAACTTACCTGATTAATCCCCCTCACAAATCAGTCCAGTTAAAATAGTAATAATGAAAATGCCTATGTATTTATATACATTTAACTCTATTTTGACATACATACACAAGTGAAATCACTAAATGTTCCTTGATACATGTATTATAACATCTTTGGCAACAATCTTTTTTAAAAATATTTGATTTCTTTTAAGCCAAACTAGAATGAAATTTGAATCAGATACAAAATTTTTTTTTACATTCATACTATTGTGTGATAAGATGACATATTATAAAGTGCTAATTAGGATATATACAGCTTCATATGAATTAGTTTGCAGTGTTGCAACTAGACCAAAATTTATATATTTAAAGAACAATTGCAGACAATCTGACTATAAATGAAGCAAATTTGTGAATAAGTAAAATGTAACATAAAAAATGTAACATAAAAATGTAGCACTTAGCAAAAAAAAGATCAAGCGCTAAAGATTCAAATTGACCTGTAATAAACTGTAGATGTACACAGAACAGGGACCAGGTGTGCGCTAATTGATTGCTATGGCATCACCATGAATAGAGCTTAACAGATCCCCCCGAATTATGCAGCTGAAAATTCACTCTAATTGGCAAATTCTCGACCCCACTGCTCATTTATCAATGCTGTAAGATGGGAGGCGAGTGCACTAGCATTCAGAACTGGCTCGCAGTAATGCACTGTGTCCAGCGGAGCGTATATTCAAGCTGCGAGCTTACACGCATTTGCGTAGTAAATCAGCCCCAATGAGCTATTCATCGCTTTATGTGGCTTAGCAGAAAAAGCTGCATTCAGACAAAGAAGTTGCCCTGGTTTTGGGACCTGACAGGTTGTTGAAGGTTATCACAATGGCTGGAGCCGGTGATAATTTAAGCTAGAAAGAAGGTTGCAGCAAGTGAAAGGAATGGGTAAAGCAGTGGTTGTGACTGGTGATGGTGTTAGGCAAGCACATGGGGCAGATGTTATAGTGACTAACATAAACAAAATACATTTACATCAAATATCAAAACCTTTCAGAGTTTATAGAAGATTAAATAGTATGAAAAACAGACAATATACACATAATAAAACATAAAAAAAACAATAAATAAAGGGAAAGGTGACCACAGTGATCACACTAAAACAGGCAAGTTTGCACAATTATCATAAATATATACATCAGAAAGAGGAGTTAAAGTGTGTATGTCCAGCTAATTATTGTAAAAAGCAATAAATACTAAATCTCTTTAATAATATCTTTTAAATCATATTTTTGCTGTCTGCACCCCTTTATGAAGAATTTACCTAGATTTGCATCACAATGAGAACATAGAAATAAAAACTTGATCAAGGGCCCAACTCTTTTCTAATTTAGTTTGATATCTGATCAGATATATATTGCCTGCAGTACCTGTAGACATTACAGTTGTCCAGAAGCTGAATGCGCTTTCCAGCAGGTGCTTTTCTAAAAGCAATAATTTCATGTTACCAAACTTTTCTTAGAAATAAAACAATGTGGTTCATTTTTCAGTCACAAGGTATAAATCCCTTAGGTATACACATGGTTATTCTTATTTGACTGTTCCTGGTATGTTTTATTTTTCAGCAGTTGTAGTATCCTGCATTGTATCTGGATCACTATTTTGATTTGTTCTAATTAGTCTGAACATCATTTATAGCTACAGTGAAATCTGTCAGGGCTCAGTAACAATACATTAAACAATGTCACACAATGTCATAAATAGATCATACATTATTTGACAGGAGCTGCAAATTGGAATGCAAAGCAGATTCTCACATGAAGAAAATATGTATTTCTATCTTGTGTGATTACTACTAAAATTGTAGAGTACTAAACACACATATGGATGATGCCTGTAGATGACACTCTCAATGTCAAAAAACAAATACTCTCCAGTGAATATCAATAATAAAACCCACTTTTACTAACGACAATCTGTTCTTTACCAGGTGTTCTCTGAAAAGCAGATATCCACAAATAATAGCTCATCCACCGTTGTGTTTTAATAAAGCCCAAACTGTGGATATGAGGGTTGGTAAAACTGGGGTTTCGTGTTGACAGGCAATCGTTTACAATCTCATACAAGTTAATCAGAGTTCAGAAGTAGCTCAAAGCAGTTGCAGTTAAGAAGGAAATTAGGTGCTCGGAAAATACACCTGTCAGTGAACTGTGCTATGTATAAGGCTGCTTACACACATTCAATTTTTGTCACTGGAAACAATCTTTCATGATCTTTTCCAACATCAAAGAGTGACAGATGAATGAATGAGCACTGTGCACACAGTGAGGGAAAACTAGTGGCACCTTGATGTTCTCTCCTCCCTTGACTTATATAGCAGTTATTCTCAAAAGTAATTTGTGGATCCAATGAATAATGTCCGGTGACCTCTGTGCACATGTCAGAATCTCGCCCAATAAGAACAGTCATTCTGGACTTGGGTGAGAATTTGTGCACATGTAAATTTGACATGTGTACATAGCCTTAGAAGCAGCTGCAACTAGTCTCAAATATAAGTTGGTATTTTTCTATTGACACAAGTCCAAAGCCCCTTAGCATAGGACTTAGCACAATTAAGAGGACTATAAACATTTAGCACTACTACTATTTACATACCAACTAATATAAAAAAGTTCAAGTATTTGGTCGAGTAATAGATCAAGAGAAGTAATTGGCAATACGGACCTCCAGATTACCTTCATATATCCTATAGTATTATGTAATTTGTGTGTATTGTCTGTGATACCATTGTGTCTCTAATTACTATATGATACTATAAGGTGTTTTCTGTAAGGCACATATACCTTTCCTATAACATGTACCATTTAGAAATGTCATTTGTACCAGATAGAACCCCAAAATATTTACCTTTTGTTTGTAATCCCTCCAAAAAATAACACTGTACTTCTTGGTATATATATGTACCTAGTCATGTCTGTACATACATTCTTTGGTGTATCTGCAGAGTGAGCTTTAAGGTACTGTTGCCTCTTACAGTTATTTTTAGTAGGTATAGAGCAACATTTGGTAATGTCACTACTGTGCTGGTAACTGCTTTCCTTGCTGGCTCTGGCATGAGGAAACAAAGCCCTGCCATTTTTAATATAGCTACCTCCTTGTTGGGACAGAGCAAGACATGGTAATTCAGCAATGATGGAAATACCAGCTACAATAAGACTGCATGCAATACTGGTGACTAATGATGAGGAGAGCTGAGGTCAGTTTAATTTTTAATACATCAGATTAATGTCCACTACATTTTTCACAAAAACTGCATGTTCTCATGATAAAAGCAAAACGTTTGGTGAAATATATGGGGCTTAATGAAAATGTGAAATTTTCTAGGTAAGTACATTTTTGCAAAAGTTTGCAAAATTTGCCAGCTCATTACTTCTGGTGACTAGTCCTGCTTTTTTGACAAGAGTTTCTGGAATTTAATGTCTCTTTATTAAAAAAAAAAAAAAGCATAATTTATATTTATGCTTTAGTTAATAAGTTACTTTATACACAAATATAAATGCTAACTTTTCTTGTGTGTCACTTAGACATAACCTTGTTTAAGAAATACTTTTTTGTTGGAATACAATCTGCTGACTTGCATCTTTGTTTGGTCGTGGAATTCATTAGAAAATGATGTAATTAAATTGCAGACCCAATGCATTGATATGTGTATTTACTCAACACAGGTGGGCTCACAACGCAGCACAAATCTAATTTCTGCTTTCAGTAACAAAATGGAAAAGATTCATTATGTTGATTATTAATTTTAAAATGCAAGTTTCAGCTTTCCAAGGAGATGAGTAAGCATATCTCATTTATCTTAATTAAAGCTCATCTTAATCAACATACTGTCTGTCAGTTATGATGCTGTTTAATGCATTTTTCTGCATAATAGAAAATATAGTACAAGTGCATTCATTTCCAAAACTGACATTTTGGTTTTCTAAAAAAATAGTGAAGGGTGGATGAATTTACAATGCATGCTGTAGTTATGTTATTATTTGCATTATATAAATGATTAATAATACTTATTCGTTTTGTATTATTGAACAAAATATTTATTTACAATAGAAACTGGACAGTTAGAATGGTCCCATCTTTTAGTGCAGTTACTTACCCTTGTGCTCATAGATGCCTAAATGTGGATGGAAGGTTGCTTTACAGATGCTATTACTGAACCATCCCAAGTGTTAAATTAGGAAAAGGATACTGGGGTCATCAGACTTCCTTCTTCTTGCCATCTCCTTCTTTTGCAAAAGCAATGCACATAGTTTACCTGTTTCCTAGTGAGAACCCTCCCTTTCCTCCTGCTCTGCAAAGAATTGGGAGGCTGATGCCAGGTCAAATTTGGTTACTAAATACACTTTAAAATACATTTTAGAATGTACATAGTGAGTGATTTTTTAATCTGATAGGTTTTCAGTTAAGTTTCATTTAAGAAAAAGCCAACTTTCCCATTTGGAAAAAAAACGTTTTTGTAACATTGTCAGTAACCTGATTTGAAGAAAATTAATCAAACTATAATTTAGTTATAAAAAATAGCTCTGGCATCAGCAAAACTTTTCCAAACTCTGTATAAACGTTTGTGCACTTTATCATTTCATCCTAAAGTATAAGCTTTCACTATATTTAACAATATTCTAGACTATTACACCATACCACTTTTGCTAAGTAATGTGCCATTTCTATACGGCTAACCTATCACTTAATCTGTTGCAATATGTTTGTTCTCTTTGCCATATGTTTGTTGTTGTTTAAACCTCTTGTTCATAACACCAAATGTATTTTAAAAATGAAGCAACTAGCATCCTGGCTAAAAAAAATCATATTAAGTCTAGTCATTTTGAAGTCACACAGGATATACTGTAAGCCCTGATGAAGAAGTGCTACCTGCACACCTAAAATTCAATGGTATTTCAGTCTAACGTTCATTATTAATCTTTCAGATCAGTATAGATAGCCTTACTACTGTTAAATAAGAAAAATCAAAAGGAGCCCTATACTATCAAAAATAAATCGTGTCACCGTAAAAATTTAGCTAGATCAGCCAGACCAAACTATTTTGGTATCAAAATGTTGTAAATACACTGCTGCTTGAAACTACCCCCTACTTATACACTTTATATGGTCTTCCATAATATATTCCATTATTTTCCTATGTTATTGTCTTAATGGTTTTATTTCTTATTTGCAATTACTTTTCTGTAAGAACCATACTGGAGCAACACTTGAAGTGTCCCTCCTTAAATAAAATTAATTAGATTCTAAAAAGTACTCAATAATCCTCATTTAGTGATGGCCAGCAAATTCTTTTAATAATTATGTGTCAAATCCTTTTCATTGGCAGTTTACACATTTTTTTTCTGATTTGGCCCAATAATAATTGGATTGTCTAGTTAAAGCCCTGGATTTAGAGTTTTTAGGGGCAAATCTCTATATTTGGTAGAAGTGTTAAAGGTTAAAGAACATCTTAATGTGATCTGCATTATTTAGGAAATTCTTCAAATGTTTTTCCCATAAACTGGAGGGAGTAATTAATGGAATTGATGACCTCTATAACTGTGATCAGTGATCCCTGTTGCAATGCTGGTTATAGACTAAACTGGTTGTTCATTGGTCTGGATACTTCCAACCCTTGTCTGTGTTTGTCCTACAATATTTAATTTTCATTTTAACTGTTTTCAGACTTTGGCGTTTGGCTATAGATTTAGTATTGGGCAAACCTGAGGGTCACTATGAACATGGAGCCCCACACCTTCTTGTATGGTTTTTTTTCTGGACCTGTACATCCTAAAACGTATACCAACAAGGTGAACTGTGCCAATGAATAATAAACAGAGTTATCCCTTTGATCAGAACTTATAATATATTACTGTATATTTTGCCCAGAAAAAGGGCATATTCATTCATCCATTTAATTCATGCTCCAACAACACTGTTAGATCTGTATGGGTCATCAGAAACTTTGTTATTTTGTTAGCTTATTTAGCACAAATTAAAATTAATTGCTATCAAGAGAGAATACTGAGGAGTCAGCTAAATGACTACATCTCAATTCACTACACTTTGTAGTAAATTAGATTTTTTTTTTTTTTTGCTGGTAACAGGAAATGAGAGTAAAACACATACAATTAGTTCATAATGCTTCATTTAGCTTTTTTACAATTTAGAAACAATGTGCACAACATTTTATTGCTCCATTATTTACATTTTTTAAATTTACAGGCATTTTAAATGTTAATTTACAGGGAATATTAATAAAAATGTCTCTCTGGTTGGAAGATATTTAAATGTCATTATCACATTAATTTGCTGTGTTCTCACTGGAAAGTTTTTTTGTATTCACCACTTTGAGAGTGGCTAGCTTTGAACAAATAATTAAGTCCTAATTTCAGCCAGTGTATATACGAGGGGGTGCTGAGATGTTCCTGGCTTTGCCCCCTTCCAGGTGAAATAGAAAAATTAGTGTGGGGGCATATGACAGTCTAATATCTTAGTATGTAACTGCAAATATCAGGTTTTTGCAAAGGTAAAACTGTTTTTTTCTTTTAGCGAGAAGCTGTGATGGCAGAGGCACAAGCAAGTTTCACGTTGTTGGAGTTACAGGCTGTCATGAAGTTTTTGTTTCTCCAGGGAAAGTCAGCACAGGACATTCACACTGAGATGTCACAAACACTGGGGAAGAATTGTCCTTCCTACAGCACTGTCAAAACCTGGATATCTCGTTTCAAGACTGGGCATTTCACCGTTGAAGATGAGCCCCGCAGTGGGCACCCCCCAACCTCAACTCACCCGGCAACCTGAGATGCTGTGCATGAGCTGATTATTGAGGACCGGTGAATATCCGCAAAAAATATAGCCCAGATACTCGACATCTCACGGGAGTGTGTTGAGTTTGTTATTACCACTATCCTAGACATGCGCAGGCTTTCAGCGAAGTGGGTGCCAAAATGTTTGAGCAGTGATTAGAAGAAGGAACAAGTTGAAGCATCCAAAGCTGTTTTGGCCCATTTTGAAGCTGCACAGGACTTTTTGGGTAGGTTTGTGACTGAGGATTAAACCTGGCTCCACATCTATGATCCTGAAACCAAGGAACAGTCAAAGGAATGGCACCACAGCGGGTCCACGCAGGCGAAGATGTTCCGAACCCAGAAACTGGCCAAAAAAGTCTTGGCGTCCATTTTCTGGGACAAAGACGGTATTCTGTTGGTGGACTACCTACCTCAGGGCCCTAGTATCACCGGACAGTATTATGCTAACCTCCTGGACCAGCTGAAGGAGGCAATAAAGACTGGGTTTCCATTTGGTCCACCATCCCCCTAACTCACCTGACCTGGCCCCTTCGGACTATTATCTGTTCCCAAATTTGAAGAAAAACGTGAGGGGGCAACGTTTTGAGGACATTTCTGACATCAAAGATGCTGCTGAGAGCTGGTCTGCGGCCCAACCAAAGAACTTTTATTTGAACGCTCTAGAAAAGCTGCAACTACTTTGCACCAAGTGCATCAGTCTCAGTGGGAATGTGTTGAATAAATGTGTTATTTCATAACTCTGGCTTTCGTCTTTCTGGGCACAAAAATTGTATTGTATTATATTTTCAATAAGTATTAACAAATACAAACACAGACCATACACAGGTTCAAAGATAGGCCACAATAATTTCTTGTGGTCTGACCAATATCACTTTGGCCCTAGGGGTCACTTACCATAGCAGATTCAACATAGACCACAATAGTTTCTTGTGGTCTAACCTCCCTAGCGGTAACCCAGAGTGTGACTCGGGGTAGAAAAAACTTGCTAAAAGTGGTAACCCCGAGTCACACTTACACTTACACAGTCAAGCCTTACCTTATCCACCGGAGTCCTCCTCCATTCTGCTTCAGGGATCGCATGGCTCCTCTCTTCCTGTCTTCTCCGCACTGATGAGTCCTGGTGACGTCCGTGCAGGTGTTGTCGGTGGGCGTGGCCAGCGGGAAATTGAAATTTTTTGTTTTGGATTCAATAAAAATCTCTGTATTAAATCCAATACAAAGTAGCCAGTATCTTTTTGACTGTTGGAGTGAGAGATACACTGTTACAGTGCACTGCCTACCTGCCAATACATTTGATTACTGACCTCTGCCTGATCTTTTGACCATTTCTCTGCCTGCCGCCTGCCCTGACCTCTGCCTGAACTTTGATTACTTCTCTGCCTGCCCTGACCTCTGCCTGGATTCTGACATTTTTGCCTGCTGCCAGCCCTGACCTCTGCCATGGCATCCAAAAGGCGTCTCTCAAGTCAAGCTGCATATGAACAACTTGCAGACAGCGAGAGCGACTTGGAATCGCAAGTAGAATCAAGTGACAGTGATTACCCTGGAAACCTGTCATCGGACACAGAAAGTGACAGCGATTTGGACACTGAGGTTAGTGACATCCGCATCTGGTGCTCTGTTGATATCAGTCAGCCTCAGCCAGTGCCCCCAACATTCTCATTCACTGGGGAGACTGGTCTGAAAGTAGAGGTGGAGCACAACCCCATGGCGTACCTATAGCTATTTCTGAATGACAAAGCCATACAAAAAATTGTTGAGGAAACCAGGTACGCCGAGCAACATTTAGCTGCCACATCCAGCAGGTTTTCCAGGACCAAAAAATTGGGAACCTGTCACTGAAAAGGACATTTGGCTGTTTCTGGACCTAGTTATTCTGCAGGGAGTGGTGGGGAAGCCCCTGCAGAAATCGTATTGGTCCACTAATAGGCTGACCGCTACCGGCGAGAAATGACACCCATGTTTAGCAAACAAAAGCAGAAAACTGGAGAAAAAGTTGCCTGGCAAAAAGGAAAAATGATGGCCCTGCAATGGCATGACAAAAAAGATGTGTGCCTTTTGAGCACTGTACACAACGACGCCACTGCTATGGCTAGAACAAGAGGAGGGAAAGACATTTTCAAACCACAGGTTGTTCTGGATTACAACATCACCATGGGGGCTGTTGACATAGTTGACCAGGCAATGACTTTTTATCCTGCTGTTAGAAAACAACAGGGAAAATATTATAAAAAAATGTTTAGGCATCTGTTGAAACAATGTCTTTCATTGCTTTTCAAAACAAAGAATGACAGGCCTGTACTTCACCATGATTTTATCTAGCAAATTTGTGAGGCCATATGTTTGATTTTGTGTTTTGATTTACTACTGCCTGCACCTCTGTTGACATTTTGTTCATATCCCATCTTGATGACCGCAGAGGAAGTATGGGGCGGATTCACCTACAGCTATGGGATCAGAACAATATAAACCAAACTTGTGTACAATTTTGCAGTTTAAAGTGTAAAGCGCTTCTTAAAGCTCTTCTCATTAATGTACATACTTATGTATAAATCGATAAGGATATAACCCAGAGTATCTATTTTTTCCAGGGAATACAAAAAACCTGCTTTGACTTGCATAAAAACCTAAAGCACAAAATGCATCCTTCACTGCTAACTTTCAAAACAGTGATCAATAGAAAATTCAATAAATGAATGTGCATAAAAACATTCATGGTGTACTGTTTCTAAAACATGTATTTAAAAGGAAAAAAACAAAATCACATAGGCTTTGCCTTTATATCTTTTCATTACCATTTATACAGATTAAATATATTGTATTTTTAAGTTGGTTATGATTGGTCACTTAATTAAATGATCGTTTGTGCTTATTTGTAGGTCACCAGTACATGACGCTATGTTCTTTTATAAACTGTGAAAGAAACTCTTTGATAACTGCACAGGTCACAGAGAACAAGATTGTTACATGCTATGAATAAGGACACAACACCATCTACTGGTGCAACCTGAGTATAAAGCAATGTGCTCTTTTTATTTAAAGGGCAAAACCTTTTGGTTTATAGAGCTTAGGCCCACGTGCCCGTCAAAAGCCAATGCTTACATTGTACAAGAATGACAGGTTCAGACACTGGGGCTTATCCTTTTGGCAAGGAAAGTACAGTTCTTAGAAAAAAAACAAATCAAAATGAAAACAAAAAAGAAGGCTTTTTAGGCTAATAAAAGATACAGCGGTGCCGGTGTCAGCTTTTATACAGGTTTGGAAATTTTAGTCAGGCTGACAGATTAACAGTAAGACAAACCGGTACACCTAAAATACATGTAGCATAATGTAATCACCCAACCATCGAACAATTTACTCTTAATTTTCCAGAAGGCTGCTGTAGTCTTTTAGTTGTGTACCCTCCTGTTGACAATTACAATTAAACACTTACTGTGGTTTACATTCATAGTATTCATAAGAGAACTATCTAAGTGACCATTAGTTGCAGAGCATTTAACACCTGTGTTTTAACATATACTTTGTTGAGCATTCACTTAAGTCAGCTGCAGAATATACCACAATGGATACAAAATTATACCATTTTGAAAAAAAAGATCACAACAATGGGCCTGATTTTTTAAAGCTCTTCAAGACTGAAGAAGATAGACTATCATGGGAGAACCTAAGATCCAACCAATAATATCTGGATACAGCTGGATTCTTACTTTTAAAAAATTATGATCACTGCAGTGGTAACATATAGTTAGTGATGTGCTAAACATTTTTTTTTTTTAAACTGCTTTCCTTTTTTTTGTATGCAAGTAAGAAGGGTTAGCAAGGGTTAAAACTACTGCTGGGTTTTTTTTATCACAGTCTGTAATTCACACTCTATATTTACTGGTAACACAGTAAGGTAGAAAGTAATGAGAATCCATAATTTTACAGTTGTCACCAGAACTAGGGGACATTTTCTAATGGGTACAGTAGTTCTGATGATAACTTTCTAAGACTGGACTGCCAGATACTCTATTTTTTTAACAGTATTTATAAAATATTATTTGTAAGTATAATGCTTATTTCACCAAAAAGAGGAATCATATCCAAAATCATTAACCTCCCTAGCGGTAACCCCGAGTGTGACTCGGGGTAGAAAAAAGTTGCTACAAGTGGTTGGAACACCTATGGAAGGTTAGTAAATAGAGCCTTACCTGATCCGCCGGGGTCCAGCGGCGCAATCTCCATCTTCTTTCTTCTTCCTGCTTCTGCATCCGATGAGTCACCGGGTGAGTTCCCGGTGACGTCGGTGCGTGTGTACGTCCCAGCCGGGCGGGGCGGAAAATTCAAAATCTATTTGTATTGCATTCAATACAAAATAACTGTATTGAATGCAATACATTGGATTTTTATGTGTAAAAGCAGTACATTGTTTTCAAGAACATTTATTTTACAGTATATATAATAGTATGAGTATAATATGTATTTTTTTTTTATTTTCTTTTTTTTTTAAATATATAGATTTTTTAATTTATTCAATTTATTGTTTTTAAATGATTTTGTGTTTCAAACTTTATTATACTCATACTATTATATTATACTGTAAAATACATTTCCATAAAAAACAATGGACCGCTTTTAGACCGCTTTTAAACCGGAAAGAAATGAACCGCTAGGGAGGTTAACATTACATTTTTTAGCATTTTCATCTGTTATTTTTATAGTTGGAATAAATACATTCAAATATTTTTTAGAAGACCTTTTAAATATTTCTAAACATGTTTTGATACAACAGATCATCTGGACAGGTTTTTCTCTCTGGGAAGTTCTAATATGTGTCTTTGTTCATTGCATCTCCCCTATTGTGATACAACAACTGACAACATAAATAAGCTTAAAGAATTTACAAATTAATAAAGTTATAGAGAAAGTCAGCTGGCAAGTTGGTGGGAGGCTTAAAATAAGTGCAATCATTTGCAATGTTTGCTCAAGGTGACAATTTAGCCATATGCTGGATCTAATAGTATAGCATTACAGTAATGAAGATGAAGAATTATTAATATTTTGACTATAAAACAACTCAAGCCTTTTACAGAAATAATTTTGTAAAGACCTTGTTTGTTGAATAGGAAAACTTAAGCTAATTTAATATATGTATATATATTTAAACCTTTGGAGTAGTAATGCATACGTCTATAATAAATAACCAAAACAGTATATATAAAAAAAGCCTAACTAACCCAAATTGAACGAATTCTAAAAGCATTCATTTAGTTTCATTGTCCAAATGTACTTGCACACTGAAATATAGCTATTTCCTTTTATCTCTGGGTTAAGCTGGTCGGAGGGCCAAGATGGTCACATGTAACGTATGAAGAACAATAGATGCCAGACCTTTTTTCAGTATTCCTAAAATAGTGTCAAACTATGTGTCTACGTGATGAGAGGCAGGGCTAAAGTTCTGCTTTAAAAATTAGCAATCAGGCAAGTCTATACTGCAGAAAGAGACAGGTGATGTCCCCTGTGACCTTGTCACCTATCCCTTCTGCAATATAGGACCTACTCGGTCACTATTTTTATTTTTAGAGTTTAAAAAAATGTCCGTTTATCATGCATGTTCTAATTATACATTTTAACATTTCCTGCACTACATTGTACCTGTCCTGTCTAATCTGTTAGATCAGACAAACTAAACACCAAAAAATCAATGTTCTGAAAGAGGAAAGCGATCTGAAAAAAAACATTCTGTCAGTCACATTGGCTCAGGTTACAGTGCTCAGAACCCCCAGCAGAACCTTTTACCTGGATACACAATGGATCCGCTTGTTGTGTTTTCCCTGAAGCTATATCTCCTGTATTATTCATCCTACACAACAGGTAGCTGTAATAATTTATATGTTCCTTTACCACGAAGCCGTCATGAAGCATTTGTTAAGTGATATTTTAAAGTGTATGTTGTAGTTTGGGAAGTAATTCAGTGTTGCAGAGTTTGTGGCTTGCAGAATATTGTGTGTCTAATCAAACTTTATTTGCTGCCCTGGGCACTTTTGAATTATGATACTCTTTTGTACTGACTACCAATGCATGCAATTATTTTTGGTAAAATTTAATGCTGGCAGAAAGTCTGATTTATAGTCGACCATAATTGTTAAAGTCCAATTGAGGTTTAAGGGAAATACTTTATATTATTTAGTGTGCTGGAGAACAGCACGTTCCCAGTGACTTATTGGTATTTTTTGTAAAGCAGCCACAATGGGAAAGGAAAACCTATGTATTTGACCCATGATGTAGAGAAGGTCTAATGCTCACTGCATTCAAACCACATCCCCAAAGCACATGCTCCATACTGAGACACTGGGCTGTACATCATTGGTCTTCAAATGTTAATGAGGTGAAGGAGTGTCCGTTTGCCGTAGAAAATTAAATGGGAATGGTTGTAAAGAATTTTGTGCACATGGTTGCAGTTTTGTTGCACTTGAGGTAGGGTTACGACATGGTTCCAGAAAGCTACATGTTACAAGCTGCATGTTACGGCTTAGTTGCTTTTCCTTCTCTGGAGGAACAACTGCACCTCCACTACAAAAGCAAAGGGAACACATGCAAACCCATTGACCTGCAGTGTGAATTGTTGCTCCTGGGCAACTAGCAGCAGTTTACTATGCACCCGGGAGTGGCTAACTGCGTGGCTTTAACCTCCTGGGCGGTTCATTACTGTCCAGATTTATATGTCTAAAAGCAGTACTTTGTTTTTCATGAAAAATTATTTTACAGTATAATAAAATAGTATAAATATAAAAAAAAAAATTGAAATACAAAATCATGTCAAAATAATACATTAAATACATTAAAAAAATACATTTTTTTCTAAAATTTTTTAATTAATTATAATTAATTAAATTATTCATACTATTTTGCTATATTTTAAAATAAATGTTCATGAAAGACAATGTACTGTATTTACACATATAAATCCACTGTATTGCATTCAATACAGTTATTTTGTATTGAATGCAATACAAATGAATTTGAATTTCCTGCCCCGCCCCGAACGAAATGTCCGTATGCACCAACATCACCGGGAACTCCCCGGTGACTCATTGGGTGCAGAAGATGCCAGACGGAGGAAGCGAGAAGACATGAAGGACGATGCAGGACGCCAGCAGATCAGGTAAGACTACTATTATTTACTATGACTTACTACTATTTCCTATAGGTTTACCTACCCCGAATGTGACTCAGGGTCACAGTTTCCAGCATCTTTTTTCTACCCCGAGTCACACTCGGGGTTACCGCTGGGAGGGGTAAATCAATCAAGTCTAAAAAAGCCCAAACTGCTGCTATGGGCCTGATTTATTTAAGCTCTCCAAGGCTGGAGAGGATGCACTTCATCAGTAAAGCTGGGTGATCCAGAAAACCTGGAGCGAAACTGAAATGGATTTATTAAAAGTCATTAGCTATTTGCTACCAAGTTTTGAATCCTGGAGCAGATCTTGAATCTCCAGGATTCAAAACTTGGTAGCAAATAGCTATTGACTTTTAAGAAATCCACTTCAGTTTCACTGGGTTACCCAGCTTCACTGATGAAAGTATATTTTCTCCAGCCTTTGGAGAGCTTTAATAAATCAGGCCCTATATATCTACAAGAGAAAGATGAACTGATGTTTTTTCCTGATTGTCATTAACTATCTAAATGTATTATACATTTTTTCTGTGCTTTCAAGACTCATCTTAGTACATTTGAGATTTTTTTCATAAACTGGAGCAAATCTCTTGATATTTCTTAAATGAAGCTCTGTAGGATGTTAGGCTTACAAAAAGCGCACTTATGGGACCCACTAGATTATAGTTTTAACCACTAATATGACTTTTTCAACTTGTGTTTTACAGTTGATCGGGTGCATTTATGTTCTTTGCATCAAATTTCAAACTTTTTTTTAAAGAAAGTGCTTATTTCTAATGTTCCTAGTTATATTTTATGGTTGTTCTATTACATTTCATGTTCTCTTCATAAAAATATGAAACTTTTTACAAAGCAAGTACTCATTTTTAATGTTTTTAATGTTATGCATTTGACAAGAAGAAAGATACAATTATTTCAAAAGCCTTTTTTTTCTCTCTGAAGAAACCTTTAGCTGGTAATATTTTTATGACAATCGAACAGAGAATTTTTATATTTTATATATCGGAGCAATGAAAGAGGATTGTTGGTTGCTTTCTATAGGTCACTGAACTTTGGAAAGGCTAGGTAAACAAATCAAATATTACTAGTAAAACATTTTTATTATTACACAGTATTTTGCTATGTTATGTCAAAATGTAGTTGCTTATAACACTATTTGTGACCAAAGTCAGTTTGCAAAGTTTCTCAAAGAAACATCCTTAAAAACAAAAACTAAAACTTTAGGGAGAAAGTTTGTATGATTCTTAAAAATTACCAAAACCTAAAACTAAAACCTAAAAACTACTACATACTTTTATACCAATGTTGTTCTGTGAAAATTAATATTGAGCATGTAAAGCCAGAAAATGAGGTTGGCTTGTTACAGCTTCTAATGTGCTCTCTGCAAAGCCTAATGTATACAGTGAAATCAGAGTTAGCAATTTCAGCACTGGAGAGGAATCTGTACTGACTAAAGGTAAAGCTAGAGTTCAGCTTTAAATGCTTTGATGGTTGGACAGACAGATTTAGAAGGCACGTGTATATGCAGTTAATGCAACTCTATTTATTTACACATATTTAATGGTTTTACAGTATTTTTGCAACCCGTATGGCAGACTTCAGACTAGAATTGGAACAAGCCACTAGAAGCCGATTAGTATAAATAACATGCTGATAGGGCCAAGACTGGAAATGGGTAAAACAACTGTAAGTGATACTGGAACAGTAGCAGAGTTGCAGGCTTTGTCTTGTACTCCTTAGCAGCACTAGCGTCCTAGGTCCAAATCCCAGCCAAGATTATTTTTGCATGGAATTACTGTGTGATCCCTCCGGGTACTCCAGTTTTCCTCCACATGCCAGAAACATACTGGTAGATTAATGGGTTTCCCTTTCTAAAAATGGCCTTGGACTATGGTACTGACATATAAATGTGGTTAAGTCAAAAGCTGTGTGAGTCCTTCTGAGGGACAGTTAGTGATTTGACTATGGACTTAAAAGTACTGAGTAATATGTTGAGGCCATAGTAAATATAAGGATAATAATATTTATGCCCTGCCAGACAAGGCTGTGTCCTGTGGAGGAGCTGTGTGAATCTTACAACTAAATGGACATAAATACAAATCATTTTACCAGCAAACTCATTTTGTATAGTATCTTGTATGTTTATTTAGGTGTTTCAATCCTCCTATATAGTCTAAACCTCTAAGTTCTAAAGCTAAAATCTAGGCACACAATTTCTTTTTCACTTTTAGTAATAAATGATTTAAGTTTATTTTGTGCACATAATAACATAAACTAGTTATTGTACATGGAGCATTGTGCTGGTCATAGCCTGGACAGAGAACAGATCTGTTGAAATGACCAGCAGACCCACCTACAACAGGCTGCGGCAGGAAACTGCAGGAGGGGGTGAATAAAATACTATATTCACCTTCCACACAGGGAGAGAGCAGCAATGCGTTTCTGTTCAGAAGTAGAACTTATGGCATTAAATACACAAAGCAAACAAAAATCCAATTAAAATACATGTTCTTTTTTTATCTAGACAATTTTTGCTCATCATAGATTTTACCTTTCCTATTATGCACAGAATAAGGAAATACCAGGCCCTATTAATAGTAAACTCTAAATGCAAATCTTTTATGCCTGGACAACAGAATGGCAGCCGCTGTTGCCAGTAAATATATATCAGCAGCATCTGTTGCCTTGGAATGTATAATGTCATCTTCATGCTTCGAAAAATATAATGATAATACACTGCCATATACTGTATGCAAGCTAGAACACAAGCTTCTGACCTTTCTGGTAATACAACTATTCAGCCTTGATGCAATTACTTAAAAGTCTAATTTCTAATAGCAGTAGCCTTAGAGTTGGCAGATCTTTGAGATGCTGCAATGAAAAACAAGATGTTGTGCTTAAAGAGAAAGATAGTAAAGGTGATCCAGGTATCTTTAAACATAACCAATACATTATAAGGCAGGTAGGTGTGGCAGACATTTTTGTCAGATGTCAAAGTCTTTTTTTTTTAAGGGAGACCTAACCTTCAGCCTGTACTACCTCTGCTGTCACACAAGAGGACATTCTTCTGAAAAAAACAAGGGATACACCCATTACAACAACTTAGGTCTTGGGTCACTTGTCCTTAAATATTTAAAAAGCAGATCTCATACTGTATTTGTCATCGGAACATGGAGGAAAATATCACTTTCTGCTTTTCCACCATTCCAAGTAACTTTTGGAAACATTATTGAATGCAGAATGATAGGAAGAAGGGTAAGTTCCCTGTATATATACTGTATGTTTATATATATATATATATATATA
>NC_092860.1:112969718-112972874 GCF_032062135.1 Pyxicephalus adspersus | reverse complement strand
GGGTATGTTGATTAATGAGTTACCCAACATTTACTCTGAATTCCTTTAGCAAATGTGCAACTTTAGCAACTTTTACTAATAACTCTTATATTTGTAAAACATGTAAATTTTGGTTAAAAGGTAAGTGAATCATGGGTAAAAAGATGTATAAATAGATTCCTGGTAGTGGCAGTGGGTTTTTCAGTAAATATGCTGGGGATAAACTTTTTTTTGGAGAACCCTGCAGCAATGAAAGGCCCAGGATCCCGTCATTGCTACATGGCAGATGTCCCCTACCATTAGACCTATATGCAGCAGATGGTATATATATATGCCTTGAAAAAGATGAATGGGTTTGTTCTTTCATAACTTTGTTCCTTTAGAAATGAATGTGCCTTTTATAGAAAAAAAATGAAGGAAAAGCTTGCAGTTTTCAAAGGTCCACCATAACCTGCTAAAACATTTTTGAATTGTGTAACTATTCAAGAATAAATAAGCCATAATCATGAAATGTGGCATACAGTAGAATACTTTTTGTAAAACAGAATACTTTTTGTGTTCCTTGTGCAAACTCTAAAAAAAGGCAGCAGTAAAAAAAACATAATAGTTTTATTATATTATAATATAATATAATATAATATATATTATAAATCTTTACCGAGAGAAACATGTAGGCTATTACTAAAAGTCTTCCTTGTGTAGATACATGCTGCTGGTGTAGCCATTTTTGATGTGGTGGTGGTGTTGACACCCTTCCTTATTCCACTTTCAAGCACCTACGTAAAGGTTAAGTAGGGAGATGACGGGAGAAGGAGCTCCCCGCACCAACAACAATAATATACTGTGTGTCTGTATATATATATATTATTTCTTCTTTATTATTATAGTAAATCATATTGCAGATACTGCACATACAGAATGTAGTAGTTTATTGTGTGAAATACTAATAATAATCCAGTGAAATGATAATCCTAGAAAATGAGTGATTTGTGCAACTGCTGAGGCTGTTATGACACTGTAACCTTTAGCATTTTTTTCTTGTCAAATCACATATGTTCTGTTCTGTCTCACTGCATTTTGGATTTGTATGTGAGCTGACAGAATGCATGATGTGCCAGGAGTCTTGCTTTGTGACTATTAGCCGTAGAGTACTGTGCATGTACAATACAGTGCCATAACCTAACAACCCTTCCTTCTCTGATTTCTATTTTTATGCCTTAAGCACATGATAAAGATGCAACAACATAACAGTGTATTGCCTCTTAGTAAAACTTAACATAACTATTACCTTCCTTAAAGCAGAAACAGTGAAAATTACAATAAACTATTCTGATCTTTTAACCATTTAGCTTCAGTAAAGTTTATGTGCAATATAACCTTAAACAAAAACTTTAAATCTGCGGTCAAAATATGCAGGGGTTTAAATTGTAGAAGAGTCAAAATCAATAAAGTTACTAAATAAAACGTGTCAATGAGCAGGTCCAAAAAGTAGGGTTGGTGTTCAGCTTCGGGTCTGTGACAAAATTGACTCTAAAACAAGAAAAGCTGAATTGGAGTTGGCACACACACATTCTATAACGGTCATTGACAAGTATGGCATTGCTCAGCCAATTAGACCAGCAGATTGTGACAGCTGTCACAAACCACCAGCAGGATTCGCTGAGCCTTAAAACCTTTTTCTTTTTACTAAAATACATCATGGGATCAACCCTGTTTTTTTAAAAAACAGTACTTTTATTAGACTTGAGACCTTCCTTGATAGGAAATTGGGGGGAGATTGCCTTCTCTTCTATGTATAAAAGTCCACTGGGTTCTGGATTGCCAAAGAAGGAAGGAGGCATAAAAGTGTGTACCAACTTTGCGAAAATCCAGACCCCCATTTACCCCCAGTAGTAGCAAGGGTCATGGTTGGGGGATTTTTCTCCAAAACTTAAACCCCTGGCTTGCAGGCAGGGAACTTATTTGGAATCTGCATGCTCCTTAACTAAGGGAGCCCCCAAATATCTGCCTTCTTATCCTGGGGAATGTGTTAAAGAGGTATATAGTATCCCTTACCCATTTCTGGAAAGGGGTTAAAGAAGGCCTAGAAATAATGACACAGCACTTAATATTTTTTCTACTAATACCTTTGTAGTAGGTCCCCTTTGTAAAATTGCTATTTGTCTAGCAGTTATACTGACCCTTTTGGTTTCAATATTATGTAATGACCTAATCAGATTACGCATTGCTACATTTATGCTTAAAGTATGCTAGCCAGAATCATCATGACGGCCAGGTAACTAGCAATTGTAAAGTAGGTAAGCCAGTTAAGTTACTTTATGTGTTTGGGCTCAGGTAACGGGAAGGGTAAATGATAGGGTGCACTTAGGCAAAGATTTACAGCAAGGTGCACTCAATGGAACTTTTATTTTAACTTTTTAGCTCTAAAAGGCCCGTGCTGAGAACAACTGGAGCTGCCATCCAGAAAACGAATGTGCTGCCAAAGGGGATAATTAAGAAAAAGGTTAACTCTTTCATGAAGAACCTTACAAAGCAATTATAGCTGTCAAGCTATAATCAAGATCATTTGGTTGCACACTAGACAGAAGCCAAGCTTGCTGTGCACTAGATGTGTATTGCAAAAAGATTAAAGGGAACGTATGCCCAGTTTGCATACAAAAGTATTTACATATATAAACAAGCAGTAAAAGCACCTTTAATGAGCTCTCATTCATTTCAGTATAATTTTTAGGAAAAAACTCCTTTTTTATATTTTATTGTAATCTTAGCTATTTTTCAATGAAAACAGAATATTACCAGCGTATCAGTTCTGAAAAAAAACAGCAGATGTCTCTATTCTGGAAAAAACTGATCAAAACTCAAATCTAGTGCCTGTATTTTGATCTGTGAGGATTTGTGAATAAGAAAATCTTTGCAGTAAATGCACAAAAAGCGGAATTAAATTTAAAAACAAAAATATTACAAACAACTCTTCTGCAATAAAAGTAACAAATGCAACCATGCATGCAATCTTCTGTTCAATGTACATGGAGCTGCACATGCACAACTCAATGCCCCTGATTCATCATTGAAATCCGCGATCGCTGGAAGCGCGATAATACGCGCGACCAGCGATCGCGGATTACCGCGGTCCGGGACTCAAGTGCGCGCGTACACTCGCATCCTGAATCTGCCGGC
>NC_092860.1:112956550-112966441 GCF_032062135.1 Pyxicephalus adspersus | reverse complement strand
GTAATGTGTGTGCCATTAGAAAGAATGATTTTTTAGGGGAACAGTGACTTTTAATGCATGATCGCCAGTAAAAAGCTGTCGGATAAGCGTGGCTCCGTGCGCGAGCTTTTCCCAAGCTTTTCCGTGCGATCGCGCACGATTCTGGATCGCTAATACGAATGCGCGACCGATAATACGATTTTGCTTGATGAATCAGGGGCAATGTATAATCCTGGTATATCTGGGTGCCAGGAATAAATGAATGAGTATGAGCATGAGAATAGCCACAGACTAAAACCCAGAAGAAGACTTGACTAAGATGTCAAGAGATGGAGGGGAGAAGTTTATTTCTGGTTTAATGCAAACAGTCTAGTCCCTAGTGTACTTCAATATTTTGTAAGGATTTTACAGTCTACATATATTTTCTAGAGAAATAGGGAGTTTTTCCATTATAAATCAATCTGTTGAACAAAATGAGTGTTTATGTAGGAAGGGGAAGATCATCTTTGTACAGTGTTTCCCTTTGTGATATGTCCCCAGATTTCATATTCTAAAACAGGTTAGTTAATAATTCTGCATAGTGATGAGCCTAGTTTTTATTATATCCAATGTATATTCCCCACAAAGATGATTAATTTGTTTATTATAGGCCAAATGATGCATATGTAGTTAGATGCAGAAGTAGTTTCTATGATCCCATGTCTTCTTACCAATGGATGTCTGGCTGGCAACATTATTCAACCCTTTTCTTCAAAAGCTTGGCTGTTATAGGATCCCCTAATCTGTCACTATACAATACTTATTCTTTCCTTCATACTTCAGCCTTGTTGTATATTTAACCCATGAGTGTGATACTAAATCAAATTCAGGATACATTTTTTAAGTGCCAGTAATTACATATCACATACAGTTTATCTATATATTCTATTCTTTTCGTTTCAGAGAAAAAAATGTTTTGGAAGTCCTCTTTTCTATGACATCACAGTACATTGTGTCTTATAAGTTAATTTGTTATGGGTTTTCTATACAGTACAGAGTGTGGATGAAGTCTGACCACCAAAGTGTTTTGATCCCTTTGATCATAACACTTGACTGGTATTCCTGAAAAATATTCTCCCCCATTCCTGGTAAGGATTTCGTTCTGTCCTTTCAATCAGTTTCTTTGACATTTTCTATCAGGTACAGTATCTTTTATGTTTTCCCAAGCATACTACTTCATAATGATATATGAATTATTGCAAGATTTTCTGATAACTGTTACATTCACAGAATATTTCTGTCCTTCTTACTCAGGCTGTGGAAGCCATCATAAATAATGCATACTCAATTTCCTGCAAGTCTCGAAGAGCTACTGATTATTTTACAGGTCATTTTGTTTTAAATTGGTTTATTCCTAAACAAACAATACAATTTTCATCCTGCAGGAAAGACCAATGTTCATTTTCCGTATAAAATCAAATTTTCTTTTTAGCACATGAGAACAACAAACTATAAATTATAGAGACTCTGTGTTTTGTATGAATATGGATGTGTATTTTACAACATTATTATGAAGAAGTAATAAAAAAGTATACAGTCTGAAAATCACTTTTGAAATTGCATGAAGAATAATGGATTTACAAATCAGCAGACACTTGCTCATAAACACAGTAGGATAAAGATTTTTCATCACCTTGAGATGGCATGCTTTAATTATTTCACATTAAAACGAATTCAACATGTGTGACATCATCATATTTGCATTCCCTAATGACTGGCCTTTGGGGAAAAATAAAAATAAAATACATTCCAAAATCAAAGTGCAAAAAGTAAGTTCATTTTGGAACAGAACTTATGTGGCATGGTTACATATTTTTTTAAAGAAAATATGTGAAATGCATTTAGAATTTTTTTCTTTCTTGGTCTTTTCTCCTTCTAGCAAAATGTTAACATTTAATTAAGACTATCAGTTTTCTATACATACCTGATTTTAGGTCAGGTGACATCATCATTAGGTCATGCTCACCCCCTTACTGTACCATACCAAGCCATATGACTTTTAACATTGGGAGGCAGGTATTTTACAAGGGAGAGTGGCAAAGCTTTTCCCTCCTTGCAATGCTCTCTTGTCCCAATGTTAGGAGAGTAGGGCCTTTTTCCCACCCCTAGTGCCCCAAATAGGAGGTAAAGGTAATATGAGTGGACTTACAGTGAAATGTTAAAGCTCGTTTCTAATAAGGAAGCAACTAGGTATCTGCGTAGTTCCAATGCACATAATGTACATAAATACATTTGTACCTCTAACCCATTTCCACAAAGAGGTAATATGAAAAAAACACACAACCTTACAAATGTTTAAAATAAAGTGTATTGATGTCCCAAAGAAGGAAATCCAGCATTGGATTTATGCCCTGTGGCCATTGCCAGGGGACGCATATGCCAGAAGAAGCCGCGGGCTCATGGGGACCAGGTATGCTTTGTAATTTACAATTCCACCCCAAATGTGCCTTGGGGTTACCGGTTTTAGAACTGAAAATTAACCCCGAGCCACACTCAGGATTACCGCTAGGGAGGTTAAACTATCTGACACCAAGCTTTGTCCCATTTGCAGAGCACCCTAATGTACATAAAGTGAAGTCTAGGATCTCTGGCTAGACATTTCACAGAATTTCCAGGAACCAGTCTGATAGATCCAAGTGTCCTGACACACTATCTGAGACACATATTTGCATGAAGACTCTTGGAAGATAATTTAGTATTAATTGTAGTATAGATGCATATTTTTTTTTCTAGTGATTATTCAATAAATTTGTGTATAATTAGCAAGCCTATAGTTCTGCTTAAAAGTTACTTCTCAAAACAATTTTAGCTTAATAAATTCTACTGAAAGTTTATGTTACAGAAAGAATGGCAAACATTCTAGAACAAATTCTGGCTTTTCTGAGTGTCAATTATATATGTCAGCATTGTATATGCAATCTTCATGTGAAAAAGTCAATGTTTCTGCTTATAAAAAGATGTCTTTGAAAAGAAAAGGAAAAAAAAAGCTTGAAAGCTTGAAAGCTTTCAGCGCGCCTTTATTTCTGTTTAATGTAAGATGAGAACAAAAAAAAAGCAGAAACATGAGGAAATGCCAGCCAAGGCATTTTGTTTACCTCTTGGTTTTTGGCTTATATAGTTCAGTATTCACAAAGAGTCCTTCAAATGCACATTTTTATAAAAAAGGTGTTAGGCTAGACTTTCCAGAATGAGAAGATAATTACCATCACACAGATTTTAGAAAATCTCAGTGGGGAAGCATTTGACTGCATTTATCCTTCTCTTTCATGCTGAGTTTACAGTAACATAACACTACCTGGTGCCTTCATATATTGTTGTGAATCTACCCTGGTGCACTTAAAGAAATTAGGAAAGCTTCTTGATTGTTTTTAACCTTAACAATGTGTTGAATGCCAGTACAAAGAACTCTCCTTTTTAATTAAAAAGAAACAAAGGAGTGTAATTAAAGCACAATTCTAATTTTCATTTGAAACAGTAAATGAGCAGCAATGCCCCTAGACACTGTATGTAGGTTATCATTAAAAAACGCTAATTGTATATCCTGCTCTTTTTGATATAGTAAATCTTTTCATGGTATTTAAATCGAACTGTGTGCATTCCCCTTACTTTTCTGTAGTTAAAATTCAGATGAACTGTTTTATTTACTAATTCCTAATTCTGTTTTCAAAATTTGAAATAAATTGAAAATAACTGCCTAAACACAATGTGTAAAAATAATGCTTGGTAGAAGGACAGTCCTTACTATTTCCAGAACACAGGTCAAACTAATATGGCATAGCCCACAAAATGTCAGTGTTAACAGGTCGATTGTTTGTTGATGGTAATGTCCATGGTCTAATATTTCACAAAGTGGTGGATTTACCTTTGTCAGGGAACAAGGTCTTCAACATAGCACCCTATAGATGCCTCAAATGTCCACATCAGTAAAATACTGGGTTAGATAAACATTTTTATGTTTGATATACTTCTTTTTCACCTGACTCGGTAAAGTTATTTTAAAACAAACTAGCCAAGCACTTTATGTTGAAACTGAAGTGCATGGTGTCAGAGCTAAAATAAAAGGGAATATAAGTGAAATATATTCAAGTGAAAGTTGGTTTGCCTTGGTCCCAATTACATGTACAAAGTTCGGTTGTTATTAAGAGTCACTAGGCTCTCCGCAGCGCTTATTCTGCCAATGTTTTTCTCCTTAGCAACACAATGTTATGGGTGGGAGCTCCCTCTGGTAGGCTTACATGGCCTTTCTATGCCAATATGGCAGCAAGGTGTAGGAGGTCTGAGAAGATTTGTTCACATATATAATATAATATAATTGCTCTGTGGACACCTAGGATGCTTTTATTTTAGCTACATTCATAATTCCACAGGTTTGGGTTTTATGAACTGCAAAACCACCAGATTATTAGTTATCAAAAAACTAGCAACAAGCCCAAACTAGGCATTGGGTTTTATGGTTCACCAGAAAAGGTAAAAGGGGTTTCCAGGTTTTTCCTAGGTCTAGGAGACTAATATTCGGTTTCAAAATGCTCATAATAATGATTTGGCTATGTTTCACCGGCCTACTACTTCTTATAGAATTGTGTGATGGAAATATGATGAAGTCCATCAGAGGTCACTTCACTACCCTTATCTGTTAGGTCCTGAGTTTTATGACACCTAGCGACAAAAAAAATCCCAACTTTTACAATGTTTGTTGTAAAAAAAGTGGATCTGGAAGGTATTGGGGGTGGTTTATATGACGACAGAGAGGAATATCTGACAATGGAAGAGTTTATGTTCCTGTTTCTATACTTTTAAAAACAGGCCCTAAAGAGGGACTGTAGCTTCTACCGCTGTACATTTAAGGGTAAATTTGATATTGGCCACCTGTGTAAACAAATACCATGCAAATATATTTATAGAGATATACCTATGGTTCTTTTAGCACATATTTTATAATCAATATGTACATATAGGAAGATATCCATTTTTAACACTGTTCTCTTTTATCAGAAGCACAATAAGAAATACTCTATAGCTCATTTTCAGTGAGTACATATTTTGCGTTATAGGGAAGGGGAAGGAAGCATAAAACTTTTGAGCCCTTCCTTCCTGCCATACAAGGCCCCTAAAACTGACTCGACAGACAAAGAGTGCACATCTTATCCAAAACATAAATATAGGTTGCAAAATGTGCCAGCCCATTTCATCTATTACACATCATACAATTAAATAAAAACAGGAAAGCAAGGGGTTCTTAAACTTTTGCAAACTTTCGAGTATGTAGTATATTAGAATTTACATTAAATTAGTCAGCATAGAAAATAATGATATGTTTAAAATCACATATCCTGTCTCCAGTTACCAAAATTACATACACATCACATAATTAAATTAAGTTAGTTATTCCACATACTCCGTGGACGAAAATGCCTGCACAGAGATTCACCTTTTTTTTCATGTGTCCCCAAGTGTTTAGGAATTCACAGAAATGGTAGTGAAGCTGAAGAAAACTCACATTGTATATAGTCTCATTTCCCAATCTTTTTTTTATTAGCTTTTTCAGGGGAGGGTTGAGACAGATGGGCCACAAATGTTAGGTGGTCTTTGCTATGTTTTTAAGCTGAATTATAAAAGAATTACAAATAAGTTCCTTATGGTATGCAAATGTTTCTGGTAACAATAAGGAAGGTTTCATCAAACTTGCAGTTGGTAGTTGAAGCCAAAAACAGAGGTGTCTAAGTATGGCAAAGACTCAAGCCAGAGATTAGTGACAGCAAGAACCCTTTGCTTTCCTGTCTATTCTTTTATTCTTCAACCTTTGATGCACATGTTGTCCTCCTTCCTGGACTGTAACATACACTCAGAAACCTGGCTGACCAGAAAAGCACTCAACAACTTTGTAGCTCTGGCTTGTTGACCATACCAGGCTCTGCCTGTCCCCCAAAAGTGAGAAGGCCCAATGTTCAGGAGAGGGCCTTATCCCTATCACATGACTCCAGTGCTGTAAAGATGGGAGCTTACTGAAATCTGGAGACCTCTTTGAAGGGATCCCAAGATTTTTGCCCCATTTCTCCGATACATAATTCACTTTACACATTCTCAGAAAGGATTAGGTTATGCATAAAAGCTTAAGACCCAACACACAAGGAACAAAAATTACATCTAATATCCAATTTCGACTAATATCCGGCTTTGCAGAATCCGAGGATGAGGTCGCAGGATGTTTCACTTGAGCACTGGCCGCTCTCATCACATAATAACTTGATCACTATTAAAAAAAAGGTGGTATCCTGCTTTGTTTATATTTTAACATGTCACAACAAATAAAGGGAACAAGTTTTGGAGATTGGGGAAGATAGTCTGTGTACATAGGTGGGGGGTCAAATATAGAAAGTGAAACCTATGCCGTCAAACTGTTTCTAATAATGAAATGTAATTCATCAAGGCCTTCAAGAAGAACATGTGATAAACACACCAGAGCAAAAGTTTAGTTTATTCAAAATCATGACAAATGTAGGAAGTCACAGGAATGTTACAATATCTCCAAATGGTAAAATTCCTAACTAAAAAAATAACTAACTTGCTATATTCACTTCAAGTGATAATTGATTTTTGTGATACAGTGTAAATATTAGGTACCCAATATTGTACAACGAAAATGTATTTTATTTGTCATTTCCGAATTTAAATATAATATCAGGTTAACTAGAAAGAATTTACAATACAAAGAAGACCCGTGTAATGTACAATAAAGAAAACAATTAGACTTGTGTTCAATGTTTCTAAAGCTGAAGTGTCTGCACCTCCTGCCAGGCGAATTCAACAAACTGTTATGCACTTAATAGTAAATGTGTTTTTGGCCTCCAACCTTGAATTATATTGCTTATTTTATTAGCTCATTAACCACCTACTAAGTTGTATTATTAGATCATTTCATGTGATATGTTTTATAATTGCCACTAGTATCACATCAGTTCTTAATTATGAAAAAGTGATTTACGTGATTGACAATCATCTGTCCAGTTATGTTTTTAAATGTTGTTTTAAGGTATCAGCACTAATAGAGGAACTCTCCTGTGCTCATATAATATCCTATACTGACTACACACCTAATCAATGAACCTCTTACTTTTTTTTCTTCATTTATTCTAAAGTACGTATTCTTATGTATAATAAACTGCATTGTAGAAAGAAAGTAAAAGAAAAGTAAATTGTACGTGTCGATTATCATCTTGATTGGTCCAGCCCACTGCTAACTAAGGGGCATGACATTTGTGTTTCAATCTTAGCGGCTTCCTTCTTCTTCTGACCTTACACTGCTGGATATTTGGATATGACCCATACCCTGGCATTAATATTGTACATCTCTAACAACTGGTATGTTGCCATAGCCTGGCTAATGATCAGCCACCAAAGAGGCCATCCCAGGAACTGTCCCAAAGCATAATCCAACCCTTTCATTAGGGGCTATGATGAATTTCAGACACTTGTGGAGTGTACAGCTTCTACCTTTGTAGTGTAAATAGTCCACCGTCAATTTTCTGCTTAAATCCCAACAAAAGCAAGTATGAAATATTGTATGATCATTAGCATTACCAATCAGCAGATTTACATCTCCAGGCCCTTCTTAGAAACACTAGTGAAATAAATTTTAAATAAAATGTGTAGACATAAATGAATAAGAGTATAACATTTCCTGCTTCTTCATTTTGCCCAAAAAGTTTTACACAGTGAAAACAGCTCTTTATTGGCTCTTTCTCTCTAGGAGTTCTTTGTGAATTCTTTGTCATAATTGTCTTGTATGTCAGAAGTTTTGTACTGTTTCTTTAAAAAATATTTTCTATATATTAACAAACATACAAACTATTATATTAGGAATGTTCAAACTTAAAAAACACCATTAAAGCTCTTCATTACATCCACAGAGTTTACAGCTTCAAAGATTGTGTGCATGTTGTATTAGTTTTTATTGGTTGCATCCAAATGGGATGGGTCTATCAAGATTTTGTGCCTCTATGACTTCAAATATTGTCTTCCTAAAACAAAAGTATTATATGCAGAAAATGTTCTCACAAATCTAAAAACAAGAGGTTTGTTACTCATTTATATCTAGGAAAGAAAGTCATGCATATAATTTCTGAGGACAGCTGTGCACCTAGAACTGCCGGTTTATGGCTCACATACATGCAAATTACAGAGTCATTAGCTCAGCTTGCACACAGCTGTTTTGTTAGACTTTTTAAATGCATGGTATGAAAAAAACAGTTTCTTTCAAATAAATTAACAGTACATTTTTTTATTTGTTATGTAAATTATGACAATGCCATGGGGAATGGCTACAATCAGATTATTCAGGCTCCATTTGGCAAACTTCACCATTCATTTAATATTTCTATGACTGATTGGTTCCTAATATTTTAATTTATTTCAATCTCATATCAAGATCGTATCACCACCAAAAGTTTAATGAAGAAGTATTAAGTGCAGGAATAGACTCATCCACCTTAATAATCATCTTACTTGTATTAAAACAGATTTAATTGATCTCTCTATGCCTATAAAGTTAGGTTACATTAAGGTACAGTAAAAGATCCATTCGTGTTAGTGAATATTTTAGTTATTAACATTTCTGTTTAGCATAATATTATATTTTAAACAAATGTGTGCCTTTGAGGAATAAACATGTATGTACTTTGTGACCAATCACCAGTTTACCATTAAAATCCTAAAGTAGACATTCAATAACATGTTTAATTAAAGTATGGGCATTCAAATATAGTCACTCAATAAAACACCTGCAGCTTATTGTGCAGGGAGTAAATTAAGTGAGCTTTTTTTTTGACCAATCTCTTCCTTCAGACAGATGGAGGAAATTGATGTCTCCTCAGTCTATAGATAAATATAGAGCTTAGGAAATAGAAGCATGCATGCAACAATATCACAGCTGCACCACAATTCAAAGTGTATTTAAAGTAAAAACTCCGTTTTTAGTTTTGGGCAGAGTAGGATGTTTAAGATCTTACCGGGTACTTTTTTCGTGTCTGCGAAGTGTGAGGCATTTCCCTTTTACACACCTTTTACTCCAGTGCCAATTATACAATGTAGAATTTCACCCTTTTTCAAGGATAAATATTCCCCAGCTGTGAAAAAATAGAAATAAAAGGTTTTGTCTATAAATAATGGTTTTTAATGGGTATTCTTTTTTTTTTTTTTTTTGAAGGGTCTGAATCCTTTTATATCTTTGCTTAGTCTGCACAGGCCAAAATCCTAAAATAACCCAGTAATGTGCATTAAGTTAGGAGAAATGTTTTCCTTGACAAAGCCCTCAGTAATTACAACCTTAATTATTTGAATTAAGCAGTTTTCATCTTGTTACCTGAGACCTGATCACTCAGTAATGCCATACATTTGGATGTGGCTAAGCTTTAATTTCTGGCTAATGTATTGAAAACCTTTTAGTATATGCCTCTTCACTGGAAATTAAATCAACAAAAGTAACACTTCTTTTTTCATTCCTTGGTTTAGAATATTGCATTCACTTAGCAATTAAATTACAGTCACATCTTAATGCTGAGTGCACATTTACAGCAATAGACAGATCAGTTCTCATTTAGAACAGAATGAACTGAACCTTAAAAATTATACACAATGGTGATAAAATAATCTGTTGATATACTTATTTTGCCCATCTATAAACAAATTAAGGCACTGGAAATTTTAGCGGATGCGTTATCTGATATAAAAGCTAATAATAATAAAAGCCGAAGTTTACACAAAAAATGGTCAAAAGAAGAAAAAAACATGAAACAGTATCTTTTTTTAACAGTCTCTTTTAAATGTTTGCTCCAGGTTTACGTTTTACTTTGTTCTGTTCCTAAATTCGTGTTTTCA